>NC_069508.1:24817146-25117146 GCF_027579735.1 Bombina bombina
CAATTGCGAGCTTCTGCCCACTGAATAATCCAAGCCACCTTCTTCATGGCTAAGGAACTCCTAGTTCCTCCTTGGTGGTTGATGTAAGCCACTGAGGTTATGTTGTCTGATAAACCAGTGCATTGGAAATCACTCAACTCCAAGATGTTTATGAGTACAGAGTTCCTGCGCCTTTAATGAGTTCAGGACTGCTCCCAGTCCAGCAGGCTGGCATTCGTGGGCCCAAAAACCCAGGAAGGTCTCCGAAAGCATGTGCCCCGAGACAGATGTTCCTGAGAAAGCCACCACGGGAGAGAGTCTCTTCTCGACCGATCTAACTCTATCCTTTGAGACAGATCTGCATGGTCTCCGTTCCATTGACTGAGCATGCATAACTGCAAAGTTCTCAAATGGAATCGAGCAAAGGGAATGTCAATGGGAGCATCAGATCAATTGCCTACATACATTGAGCCACTGATGGTCGAACAGTAGGCTGGAGGTAGAGGCAAATGTAAAAAATTTTGGCTTTTCTGACCTCCATCAGAAATATTTTCATCGAGAGGGAATCTATTATAGTCTATAAGAAAACTACCCTTGTAGCTGGAACAAGGGAACTCTTTTCCAGATTCACTTTCCAACTGTGGGAACGTAGAAAAGACAACAAGATCTTTGTATGAGAGTTTGCTTTGTTGAAAAGATGGCACCTGAATCAGAATGTCATCCAGATAGGGTGCCACAGCAATTCCCCAAGCCCTGACCCCTGTCAAGAGAGCCCCCAGAACCTTTAGAAATTCTGTGAGCTGTGGCAAGGCCAAATGGAAGATCTACAAACTGAAAGTGTTTGTCTAAAAAGGCAAATCTCAGAACTTTGTGATGATACCTGTGAATGGGAACAGGAAGGTACGCATCCTTCAGGTCTATGGTCGTCATGAACTGACCCTCTTGCACTAAAGGAAGAATGGAACGAATAGTTTCCATCTAGAAGGACAGTACTCTGAGAAACTTGTTTAGACACTCCATGCCTAGAAAAAGACAGAAAGTTCCTTCCTTTTTGGGAACTACGAGCAGATCGAAATAGAAACCAAGACCCTGTTCCTGTACTAGAACTGGAACTATCACTCCCAGGGAGGAAAGATCCTGTACCCATTTCCAGAACGCCTCTGTTTTTATCTGGGCTGCAGATAATCTTGAGAGGTGGTTCCTGCCCCTGGGAGGAAAAGTCTGGAATTCCAATTTGTAACCCTGAGATACGATGTCCACAGCCCAGGGATCTGGAACATCTCGTACACATGCTTGGGAAAAATTAGAAAATCTGAGACACGAAGAAACACTTCCTCATAGGAAGAACATTGTAGAAAAGAGAAAGTTAACAAAACTTCCAAGAGTTGACAATGACAGGGGTATCAATGTTGTCAAATCAGCTAAAAACCTCCTTTAACAGTACACGAGGTATGTAAGCATACATCCTCTTCAATATCAGATGAAGGAATTATACTGTCCGAGTCTAAAATTTCATCCTCAGAAGCTACCGGCGAATCCTCCTCACCAGACTTAGGAGAAAATTTCTTATAGCCAGAGTAGAAATGATCCCTTTACATTAGACACCATGCTGATATTCAATGGAGACAACAGGAAACATGTTATAAAAAACAGGGGACGAGGAAAAAAGAATCCCAGACTTTTCCCATTCCTGCGAAAAAATCTCCTAGCACGGACATAAAAACACTTCCACAAAGGAAGGATCAATCAACTATTAAGTTGACTAATATTTCTGAGAGTTGACGACAGGCGTGTCGGAGTCGTACAAGTAGCTAAAACCTCCTTTAACAATACACAAGGTGAATAAGCATACATCTGAAGGTTACCACTTCAGCGCAAGATGAAGAAATTATATTGTCCAAATCTGAGGTTTCACCCTCAGAGGCTACCGCCGTATTCTCATCAGACGTATGAGGAAGGGCAACCTGAGTAGCAGCAGGCGAAACAAAAACCTTACTATCTGAATCTCTAATTTTCCTCTTGCGATTTCCCTGAAGAGTAAGAAAAACAGATAAAGCTGCAGATAGCGCAGAGAATACCTGAGCTGTAAAATCTGCAGGCAAATAAACTCCTCCAGGAGATTGAGAGGAACCCCAGGAAACTATGTGCCGCCATTGAGGCTTGGGACGTTTAAGGAGAAAGCTGTGGCAATGCCTGAATAGCATCATCATGGGAGGTAAGTATAGAGAAGAGACACTCTAAAGGAGGTGCGCAGATAATGAGGAGCCAGGGGCAGCAGATACCGGTGAGAATCAGGCCGCACTCTTGAATATGAAGACGATGTGGATACCCTGTGAACACAGAAGAGGCGCCTTATGGGACAGTATCATGGGATAGAGACAGACGGGCAAGTCACAAACGCTCTCTTGCAGGAGGGTACTCACATGCGAAGCGGCACAACAGTGTGCCTAACCAAGCAGGATGGGACCTTTAGTCGCTCGACAGAAGTTTACACAGGAACCCTTGCGTTGGTAGCAGCAGCCAGTCGTCGAAAGCAGAGGGTCTGACGTCACAGTGGGAGCCGTCCGATGAGTAGCCAATACCAATGCTAGTATTCCGGTAAAGTGTAAGTGCAGTTGCGTGGACCAAAAAGATTACCACAAACATAGAGCAGGTATAGTTCAACGGCCAACAATTTTATTGGGACCAGAGAATATTAAAAACATCAAGTAAAAACGTACAGCAACGCGTTTCTCAACCCTAAGGTCGTTTCATCAGGCTGTTACTAACAATGACTACCTGCTCTACTTAAAACAAACATAGACCAATCACAGGCCGAAGCACGCTAACACACCTCCCAGTGTGTGAGGTGTGTGAGCGTGCTTCGGCCTGTGATTGGTCTATGTTTGTTTTAAGTAGAGCAGGTAGTCATTGTTAGTAACAGCCTGATGAAACGACCTTAGGGTTGAGAAACGCGTTGCTGTACGTTTTTACTTGATGTTTTTAATATTCTCTGGTCCCAATAAAATTATTGGCTGTTGAACTATACCTGCTCTACGTGTGTGGTAATCTTTTTGGTCCACGCAACTGCACTTAAACTTTGCCGGAATACTAGCATTGGTATTGGCTACTCATCGGACGGCTCCCACTGTGACGTCAGACCCTCTGCTTTCGCCGACTGGCTGCTGCTACCAATGGGAGGGTTCCTGTGTAGACGTCTGTCGGGCGACTAAAGGTCCCGTCCTGCTTGGTTAGGCACACTGTTGTGCCGCTTCGCATGCGAGTACCCTCCTGCAAGAGAGTGTTTGTGACTTGCCCGTCTGTCTCTATCCCAAGATACTGTCCCATAAGGCGCCTCTTTCTTCTGTGTTCACAGGGTATCCACATCATCATGGGAGACATGAGGCTCAGAGAGCAACAAGCTATGTATACATTAAAAAGAATTGGTCATAAAAAAACAGCACAGAATTTCAGAAACAAATACATTTTCTAAAATAAATTCTAAAGGAACAGGAGGCTCAAAATAATAAATAAATGTACCTTTACTCTAAAGTATTTATAATATAAGCCACTTAATTGTTTATCAAAACAATTGTCCTCAAGAGCCATGAAGTAACAGATCCCTGTTCCAGAACCCAGGCCAAAGGAATGTCTACCACTAACTAAAGTGGTATCTAACTTTTTTTTTATTTTTATTACATGGCACATCGCTGTCAGACCTCAAACCGCTCTCCCGCCTTGGATACATAGAAAGCTATGTCACTTCAACAATGTTCTCTTTCACAGGGGAACACAAAACCCGAACGCCGCTCCGTTCTCATGCCGGAGAACCTGGGCGGAGTTATAGATCTAATAACACAGAACGCCCAAAATGGCGCCGCTCTGCTTTGGAGAAGGAGGAGGCGGGAACATACACTCGGCAAGGAAATTAAGTGCGCATTATACATTGCGCTTCATTACGCCGATAGAATTAGATTAGTAATGGATTCTCCAACTACTAGCTGCCGTTATGAAAACTACACTCCTGGAATGTGTCCCATAGCAGTGGCGCCTCTAAGATAGACAGAGTGCACCCACCTAACAGTCTCCGTGCAGAACACTGAGAGGCTGCCGAAATCCACTAACGTAAATGCAGCCAAAAGCATGAAATAGTGATTTCCATATAAACATTCTAAAATGTTATACACCAAGTGATAGAACATTTTTACTGAGCCAACATAAAAGGTTAACCCCTTCCTTGTCGTGGAGTTCAACCTTAAGTCTCCATGTCACATTGTAGTGCCTGCCCCTGCCATTAAACATCCTTACTTAAGGATGCAGAGCCCCACATTAAGTACAGAGGGTCCTTTTAACCCCTTCAGTGCCAGCCTCCTCCCAGAAGACAAAAAGGCACTTACCTGTACATCCAGCTGTCCGGCAGGAGGATAGACCACCCGGTATGAGAGGACACCCCTGCTCACAGAGACCTGTGTAAGACAGAAAGAATAAATAGAGTAAGCCTACTCTGGCTTACTAAATCAGGGCAGCAACATGTTAAGAAAACGCAGTGAGGCCCACCCCACAAGTTCCTAACTGCTTGAAAGCCACCACTGCCCTACTGAAGAGACTAATGTGGAGTACAGCTAGACCCATTCTTGAGGGAAAAGATCAGAGCAAACCTACTTTGGCTATTAAAATAATAAAATCTTGATTGAAGAGAAATAAATCCAATCTTCTTCAGACACCAGAACTTCAGCTCCTCCTTGCACCGAAGGCAAAGAGAATGACTGGGGTTTGTGGGAAAGGGAGTGATACTTAACAGCTTGGCTGTGGTGCTCTTTGCCTCCTCCTGCTGGCCAGAAGTGATATTCCCAACAGTAATTGAGGACGCCGTGGACTCAGCATATCTTAGGAAAGAAATATATATATATATATATATATATATATATATATATATATATATATACACTGTATATACACACACACACATACATACACACATATATTTACATACACACACATATTACATATATATTTATACTCACACATATATATACACACACACACTCTGAAAAACTATAAATTTGCAAAGTAGAACAGTGTTTACAAGTCTTTGCCAAATGAGATGAGACATAAAACCCCAATATTTTCTTATTCAGATAGATCATACCATTTTAAACAACTTTAATTTCCATGATCAATGTTGCTTTATTCTCTTGGTGTCCTTTTGTTGAGGGAGCAGCAATGCACTACTAGGAGATAGCTGAGCACATTGGGTGAGCCAATGACAAGAGACGTATATGTGCTGCCACTAATCAGTCTCTATCTTCCAGTAGCGCATTGCTGTTCTTGAGCCTACATAGGTATGCTTTTCAACAAAGGATGCCAAGATAACAAAGCAAATTAGATAAAATAAGTAAATTAGAAAGAAGTATAAAATTGCATGCTTTATCTAAATTGTGAAACTTTCATTTTAAAAGACTTTAGTATACATCTATTATAGAATTTTCTTCATTCTTTTGGAAACTTAGCGCTTATGCCAACAAACAGCAAAATAACTGCAGTGACGTAATACCTGTGGCACTATCTGTGGTACACTTCACTCAGCTCTTCTCCTTACTTCTCTGCCCTAAGGTACCAACCTAAAGATGTACCCATCCAATTGGTAAAAGTGTGTATGCCCACCACAGATCCTCAGATTAAAAGGACACTGAACTCAAATTGTTTCTTTCATGATGCAGATAGAACATGTAATTTTAAGCAACTTTCTAATTTACTCCTATTATCAATTTTTATTCGTTCTCTTGCTATCTTTATTTGAAAAGCAAGAATGTAAAGTTAGAAGCTGGGCTATTTTTGGTTCACAACCTGGGTTGTGCTTGCTGATTGGTGACTAAATGCCCCCACCATTAAACAAGTGCTGTCCAGGGTCTGAGCCAAAAATTGTCTGGCTCAGCTTAGATGCCTTCTTTTTCAAATAAAGATAGCAAAGGAACAAAGAAAATTTGATAATAGGAGTAAATTAGAAAGTTGCTGCTCTATCAGAATCATGAAAGAAAAAAAAATTGGGTTCAGTGTCCCTTTAAATTATTACTGACCCATTGATATCAGGTATGGAAAATTCTGCTTTGCACATCTGCCATGAATACAGTGTAGGAGATTTAGTATGGTAGCCTGCAAAAACATCTAAACAATTAAAGGGATATAAATGGTCACTAAAATTTTAAACAACTTTCTGTTTAATTTCTATGATCAGATTAGCTTAATTCTCTTGGTATCCTTTGTATAAAGAGTGTTTAAAATGCCATGCTCTTTGTGAATCATGAAATCATTTTTAGGTTTTATATCCATTCAACTAAGCAACTGGGATCACAATATATTGGTCAATGAGGTTAAGTAAAAGTTTCATACGTCCCTACTGAAGCTGTTCCTGTCCAGTTCTTTCACACAAAAAAAGCTCCTAAACCTATTATTTTGGATGACCAAGAAAAAGAAGGTTGTCAACTCTAAAATCTTGTGCATTGGAAGAGACAAAAAGGAAGACCCTTCTTGAGACCATTTGATGAACATTAATGATTCATTCAAATGTGTTTTTGTTTTCATATAAGACATAGGACGTCTATGACAAAAAAAAAAACACATTTGAAGTTTTATTCTACAGGAATCAATATTCACAAGTAATATTATGTAATGGAAATCAAACACTTCCGAGCATCACCAGGCGGTGAGGATAAAACAAACTTGCAAAGGGGCAGCAAAAAGTATATTAAAAAGTAACTTTTATTGTGAGACAGTTAAAAAACAACGGCACATAGGAGTTACAGCAAAGGCAAAAAAAATTGCAGACATGTTTCGTGTGGGACTACCACTGTAGTGAGCAAGTGTGGTAGTCCCACACGAAACAAGTCTGCAATTTTTGCTGCCCCCTTGCGAGTTTGTTTTATCCTCACCGCCTGGTGATGCCCGGAAGTGTTTGATTTCCATATTGCTATTTTGGCGCTGTGACGAAAGCGCTTGCTTGTCTTGGGCTCCTAGGAAGTGGGGAAGAGTGAGAAGAGCGAGGAGACCGGTGCGTTCGCTGAAGACATGCTACCCTCTACACATATCCCCGGATGCTGGTAAGCGCCACTATATTTTTTTGTTTGCTAATATTATGTCCTATCTGAATCAACAGAAACATTTGTCTGCCCACTTTGTAATGTCAAAGCAGATATTCACCACTATCCCTTCTGTTTACAGATAAAGCAGTAATGTTATACAGTGAAAAGCAAACAATATCCCTTGTAATTACAATATATTGAGTAAAATATTTCACACCTTGTTTGCTACAACTGTTTTTCAATAGCCAAACTCCAGATGCTTCCGCAGAAGACGCCATCAGCCACTGTCATTATATTAGCAAAGTTTGCTTTCCTTTTCCTTTTGGCTGAGGCCATTTAGGGTCAGATATCTGGCAGGGTCTTGCTTGTGATGCTGCCACTTGCACTTTGACTTTTTAGAATTTCAAAACTCACAATTTTAAATATTAAATTACAGGAAAAGGGGGGAAATAAATAGTAAATAAATTGCAAGGTTGTTGTACTATGTGTAATGAAATGTTTTATTTTACAAGCTTAAGTGATATCTAGAACAATATACTGTACATAGCCCATGTGACATAATGTGAGTCAGCTACAAAAAATAATAAATCACACTTAAAGAGACAGTTAACACCTTGTAATTACAAGACATTTCTGTTGTGTTGCTATAGAATAACGTATCAGCCAAGTCTTAATGTAACATCCTTTTTACAGCATTTTTTTCACTGTCATAATGTTAGTATAAAGAACTCTTTTTTTTTTTTTTTTGCAATTGTCATCAGTTAAAGCGAATTAGTGAAATATATGTAGCAAGGTTAGCCTTGATAAGTTAGCAGGGTGCTTTTCTTGTTCTGAGTAGAAATTGCTCAATTGTAAGAGCTAAATTACATGAAAAGTGTGTAAAATAAATACTGAAACTATAATGAAAAGTTGTTTCATTACAAATAACTAATTTTATTTAAAAATCTCAAGCGATTTTTTGTCCCTTTAAGACTGTGTGTGCTAAAAGAAATATACTAATAGAAGATGGTTTAGCCATAATAGACAGAGCACTGAAGACGGAAATTAGTTCTTGACCATAACTTGTGAACGTTTAACAACAATTTATGGACAAACAATAGTACCCAGCACAACTGGGAACCTCACTTGGTTAGATTAGATCTGAGTGCGTCTCACTGCTCGTGTCTAAACAAGGCTTGCCTGCCATCTAGTGCATTATTTGAGGCACTACATTTCAGCAAAGCTACTGCAGCTACTAAAATGTACAGGTATACCTCACTTTACAGCGCTTCGCTTTACAGCGCTTCGCTAATACAGTGCTCTGCGGAGCTGAAGTTCAACCTCCAAGGATTTTATAACAGTGCTGTACTCATCGGGAGATTGCGAGAAAAGTGGCTGGCACCATTTTGTTATACAAAGTTCAGTCCGTTTAAAGCATTACAGTGGAAACTGTCTAAGTGTTGTAGTACGACAGATTTTACTACAGTAATTGTCATTATTTTACAGGTACAGTTTTTACTGAATACTGTGCTGTGCTGTGCTAGTGTTAAACTAAATGTAGCACTATTGCACCCCTAATATATGTTAGTTCAAACATGAACTACTTGAAAACGAGAGAAATCTCAATGTATCCTTCCTGGTAAAATATTTTATAAATAAATAAATGTTTGTAAACACACTGGCAAGTGAAAAGAAAGCTAAACTGCCTTGATTCACTTTACAGCAGGGCTCCGGTCCCTAACCCGCTGTATGAGTGAGGTATACCTGTAATTAGATTTTAAAATAAGTAAAAAAAAATGTATACATTGTTAACCCAGTGTCCTCAAGAACAAGCCTGTTCAAATAGACCAGACCTGCTTATCTTAGCAAATACTTGGACACTAACATTTTTATTATGGGAGGTTCAATGAGCAAAACTAGCAGCTCAATTTGCAAAAATAAACTTGAAGGAACAACTTCCCATACATTTAATATGCTGCAGTTGGTATAAAATGTAATTGAGAGCAAATATTAGGGAAAAACAATGTACAGTACAGTGTCTGTTCTTTTACTATTATGCTGCAATATCATTTTGACCAAATTCCATGTAAAAATGGCCCCCAGCATAAGGAAAATGTCATTTCAAATCCACGTCACCCGGAATGATGATTTTCGGACCATAATTGACATGACACATATGATTTGTTTTGTGTAGCTCATTGTTTCTCAACTGCTGTCCTTAATTACCCCCAACAGGCCAGGTTTTCATTACAGCTGAACCAGTGCACAGGCAAAATAATCAGCTGATGGGTGAGAGCAGGTTTGTAACCATGGTTACAGATCAGCTGATTACTTCACCTGTGCTCTAGTTCAGCTATAATGAAAACCTGGCCTGTTGGGGGTAATTGAGGACCGCGGTTGAGAAACACTGGTGTAGCTGATACCAGTGATGAATAACTTAGCATTAATATGTTTGTGAGCCATTTTGTCTATGTAATCATAACTAAACTTGTCTGTAAGCAAAAATGACTTAAATATAGGCTGACCATATTGCCGCTTTAAAAAGGGACACATATGAAAAATACATATGTCAGGGCTGTTTAAAGAAATGGTTTTGTATAAAAACCCTCACATATGTATTTTTCATATGTGTTCCTTCTTAAAGCGGCAATATGGTCAGCCTACTTAAATACATAAGTCCAGCACATGATGTCACCTGTGACCAGACATTTTTCTGAGCTAAAATGTCATATTGAATTAAAAAGAAATTTTAGTAAACTAATAACATACCCTTAATTGGTCAGGCTGTGTAATATTGGAACTAGTGACCCTGCAAGTCTATGTATTTAACTCCCACAAATAACATACTACTCGGGAGCAGCAGAGCTTGTTGGCATTGAGAGAAATCACACAAAATCTTTGTGATTGTTTTAAGCATTATGTTGTAGTGAATGCGTCTCTGCTTCACACCCAGAACCTGTATAGTTAGATAAACTAAAATGAACCTGTCTTTATGTTTTCAGAGGGACCTTACAGTATTGACAAGGATGCTCACCTGAGCTGAAAGTTTAAAGGGACACTGAACCCAAATTTGTTCTTTCATGATTCAGATAGAGCAGCAGTTTTGAGCAACTTTCTAATTTACTCCTATTAGCAATTTTTCTTTGTTCTCTTGCTTTCTTTATTTGAAAAAGAAGCTAAGCTAAGGAGCCAGCAAATTTGTGGTTCAGAACCATAGACAGCACTTGTTTATTGGTGCTGTCCAATCAGCAAGGACAACCCAGGTTGTTCACCAAAAATGGGCTGGCATCTAAACTTACATTCTTGCTTTTCAAATAAACATAACAAGAGAATGAAGAAAATTTGATAATAGGAGTAAATTAGAAAGTTGCTTAACATTGCATGCTCTATCTGAAGCACACAAAAAATTGGGGTTCAGTGTTCCTTTAAGATCATCAGACCCAAAGGTACAAGATCTGTGTTGCAATCCAAGAGCACCCGCATGCTGCTCCAGAAGAGGATTTAGCTATGGACTGGAGTATACCTAAGCATCTCAGCTCCTGATTGGCTCACTGGCCATATCTTTATTTAAAACTGCACAAGAGCACTCTGGTTGATTGACTTTCTCTATGTGATTGAAGGGACATAAAACCCAATATTTTTTTTTTTTCTTTCATGATTCAGAAAAAACTTGCAAATATTAACAACTTTCCAATTTACTTCTATTATATAATTTACTTAATTTTCTTGTTACCCTTTGTTGAAATGCATATCTAAATATGCTTAGTAGCTCCTGATTGGTGGCTGCGCATAGATGTCTCGTGTTATTGCCTCACCCACGTGCAAATTACATTATAGAAGTAAATTGGAATGTTGTTTAAAATTGTATTCTCTATCTGAATCACGAAAGAATAAATTTGGATTCCACGTTCCTTTAACACTATTGCAAGGGTTAAACATAAACAAAATATTGATTTATCTAAAAAATAAAATGTATAGTTAGAAATAGCAAGAAGCTTTATATAACATTGAAAGTTGTGGTAATGTAACAATCTTTTGGAATGAACTGACATAAAAGGGACATGAAAATGAAAATTAAACATTCACGGTTCAGATACAGCATTACGTTTTTAGAGACAATTTCATTTGTTTCAGTTACCTAATTTTATTTGTCATTGTTTGATATTCTTAGTTGAAAAAGCATACCTAGATAGGCTCAGGAGACGCAATGCACTACTGTTGGGCAACCGTCACCACAGGGCCACATCCTTTGGGCAGGGTGGTCATGGAGCGAGCCTTGTGCATTTATTCAAGGCCACTCTGCTCCTGCTGAGGGTGTGGGGGGGCAATAAGTGGCCCCTTAGGACAGAGGACTACATTAGCAGGCAAGGTAAGGAGGCCAGTGTTCAAAATTGTCCAGGGCTGATCTGATTTACCAGTCCGGCCCTGCACTTCGCAGGAATTAAAGGGACAGGAAACCTTAACATTTTCTTTCATGATATGGATAGAACAAACAATTTTAAACAACTTTCCAATTTATTTCTATTATCAAATTTGTTTCACTCTATTGTAATTATTTGCTGAAAGAGCAGCATTGCATTACTGGCAGCCAGCTGAACACATCTAGTTAGCCAATCACAAGAGACAAGTGTGTGCAGGCACCAATCAGAAGCAAGCTTCCACTTGTTAAGGATATGTGCGTATTCTTTTTCAACAAGGTATACCAAGAGAACGAAACACATTTGAAAATGGAAGTTAATTTAAAAGGGACATAAAATGACACGTTCTATCTGAATCTTGCAGGTTTAATCTTTACTTTCCCTTTAAATGCAATGATATTCAAGTAATAGTGCAATAATAAATTACCGTAACACATTACATTTTTTTTTTCACTTTTATGTTCCTTTAACCAAGTAAAATGTAAAGATAAAAATCATGTAGCAAACAGCAACAGGTGCAAAAGATTAAAACGTTAAAAAAAATGAACTTCTGGTACAAAGACAAAATCTAATAATTGTCCCAAAAGGCTAATCCGTCAGTTTGTGAATCTTCCGAGAACTCACCTGATATTTTGCTTTAAGGTTTAACTACAAAGCAGAAATAGGGAATTAGTAAAACAGAGAAGAATTTGTACACAAAGAGAAAACGTACGAGAATATTAAGTCATTTGATTTTTTGCTTTTGGGGATCGGTCGGCGTTTCTTCAGTTGAGTGGAAAAAATGAAGATCCACAAGAGGAAATAGGTTACAGAGAACGTTGTGTAATCAGACAGACACTTACCTCTGTTTGTGTGAAGATACAATGCTTTCTACCAGTTCTTAGTTGTCGTAACAGACGATCTCACTGCCAGACACGAGTCGTTCACACTACGGCCACAAGCAATATGGTGGCCCTGTCTGTTTCACAGTTTAAAGACTGCTTCATATAGGTGGGAAGATATACGTATTAGGACCTGCCCCTTTTACTTCACGAATCTTTCCGGCACCGCTCCCATTGGTAATTGCATAAAGACTTTTAAAGGGACAGTCAACACCAGAATTTTTGTTGTTTAAAAAGAAAGATAATCCCTTTATTACCCAGTTTTGCATAACCAACACAGTTATATTAATATACTTTTTACCTCTGTAATTACCTTGTATCTAAGCTTCTGCTGACTGCCCCCTTATTTCAGTTCTTTTGACAGACATGCAGTTTAGCCAATCAGTGCTCACTCCTAGGTCACTTTACGTGCATGAGCTCAATGTTATCTATATGAAACATGTGAACTAATGCCCTCTAGTGGTCAAAATGTATTCAGATTAGAGGCAGTCTTCAAGGTCTAAGAAATTAGCATATGAACCTCCTAGTTTTAGCTTTCAACTAAGAATACCAAGAGAACAAAGCAAAATTGGTGATAAAAGTAAATTGGGAAGTTGTTTAAAATTGCATGCCCTATTTAAAACATGAAAGCTTTTTTTTGGACTTGACTGTCGCTTTAAGTTTACTTCTGTTATCAAAATTGTTCCATTCTCTTTTAATCCTTTGTTGTAAAGCATTTATAGGTAGTCTCATGAACAGCATTGCATTACTGGGAGCTAGCTGCTCACTGGTGAACGCACATATATGCCTCTTTTCATTGACTCACTTGATGTGTTCAGCTAGTTCCCAGCAGTGCATTGCTGCTCCTTCAACAAGAGACCAAGAGAATTAAACTAATTTGATAACAGACGTTGATTGGAAAGATATTTAAAATTGTATGATCTATCTGAATTGTGAAAGAAAAAAATATGTTTAATGTCCCTTTAACAATGTGTTGAGTCAGAGTACTGAAGCATAAATAACATAACCTGCGATCAGCTATCTAATACAAATGATTATATAGGTGTTTGTTTTATGTTTTCAGTGCTGATCTTCAGGTGTGCAATTATAGTCTGCGGATTTAAAAAAATCTAATAACACCCCCCTCAGTGTTTTGCAGAGTTTGCTTTGATGAGTGACCGCAATGCCTCCGGCTCCTTCGTCCCTCAGTCTGGCAATTAAAAGATTATTTTTTTTAGTCCACCTGAAAAGTTTCTTGGAAAACTAATTTCCTTATAGATAAATATATATATATTTAATTTAATTAAAAAGTTGAACAATTTGCATCCTGAGAGAAAAAAAAAGTTAATCTGTTGACAATATGTTGGTACATTCCGCGTCTCTGCGCTGTGGAAAGAAAACGCCTTTAACCCTCGCAATGCCAGACGGTATTAGAATACATTGCTCAACAAGTCGCCAGTCATGCAAAACAAACAGCAATAGCGATTGTTTAATAGGATTGCAAATGATAACTGAGAGTTTAAAGGGCCATTATATTGGGAAAATGACATGCTCTAATTTGTCTAATTTTAACAATAGCAATCATTTTGCAGGGGTTAAACACATACACACAGTCACACACACACATATATACACACAGTCATACACACAGTCACACACACATATACACACAGTCACACACACATATATATATACACACAGTCACACACACATATATACACACAGTCACACACACATATACACACAGTCATACACACACATATATACACACAGTCACACACACATATATACACACAGTCACACACACACATATACACACAGTCACACACACATATACACACAGTCACACACACATATACACAGTCATACACACAGTCACACACACACATATATACAGTCATACACACACATATATACACAGTCATACACACAGTCATACACACAGTCACACACACATATATATACACACAGTCACACACACATATACACAGTCATACACACAGTCACACACACACATATATACACACAGTCACACACACACACATATACACACAGTCACACACACACACACACACACATATATACACACAGTCATACACACAGATATACATATATATATATATATATATATATACACACAGTCACACACACATATACACACAGTCACACACACACATATATACACACAGTCACACACACATATATATACACACAGTCACACACACATATACACAGTCATACACACAGTCACACACACATATACACACAGTCACACACACATATACACACAGTCACACACACATATACACACAGTCATACACACAGTCACACACACATATATACACAGTCACACACACAGTCACACAGTCATACACACAGTCACACACACACATATATACACACAGTCACACACACATATATATACACACAGTCACACACACAGTCACACACACACATATATACACAGTCACACATACATATACACACAGTCATACACACAGTCACACACACATATATATATATATACACACACACACAGTCACACACACATATACACACAGTCATACACACAGTCACACACACATATATATACACACAGTCACACATATAAACATACACACAATCATACACACAGTCACACACTCATATATATATATACACACAGTCACACACACATATACACACAGTCACACATATAAATATACACACAGTCATACACACAGTCACACACACACATATATACAGTCATACACACACATATATACACAGTCATACACACAGTCACACACAGTCATACACACACATATATACACAGTCATACACACAGTCACACACACATATATATACACACAGTCACACACACATATACACAGTCATACACACAGTCACACACACACATATATACACACAGTCACACACACACGCACATATATACACACAGTCATACACACAGTCACACACACATATATACATATATATATATATATTTACACACAGTCACGCACACATATACACAGTCATACACACAGTCACACACACATATACACACAGTCATACACACAGTCACACACACATATATACACAGTCACACACACAGTCACACAGTCATACACACAGTCACACACACACATATATACACAGTCACACACACACATATATACACACAGTCACACACATATACACACAGTCATACACACAGTCACACACACAGTCACACACACATATATACACACAGTCACACACACAGTCACACACACACATATATACACACAGTCACACATACATATACACACAGTCATACACACAGTCACACACACATATATATATACACACACACACAGTCACACACACATATACACACAGTCACACATATAAACATACACACAATCATACACACAGTCACACACTCATATATATATATATATATATATACACACAGTCACACACACATATACACACAGTCACACATATAAATATACACACACACATATATACACATATATATATATATACACACAGTCACACACACATATACACACAGTCACACATATAAACATACACACAGTCATACACACAGTCACACACACACATATATACACATATATATACACAGTCACACACACACACACATATATATATATATATATACACACACAGTCACACACACATATACACACAGTCACACATATAAACATACACACAGTCATACACACAGTCATACACACAGTCACACACACACACATATATACATACAGTCACACACACATATACACACAGTCACACACACAAATATACACATACACACAGTCATACACACACAGTCGTACACACAGACATATACACACAGTCACACACACATATACACAGTCACACACACATATACACACATATATACATAAACACAGTCATACACACACACAGTCATACACACAGACATATACACACAGTCATAGACACACACATATACACAGTCACACACACACATATATACACACATATACACATAAACACAGTCATACACACACACAGTCGTACACACAGACATATACACACAGTCATATACAACACACACATATATATACACAAACAGTCACACTATACACATGCACAATAGCACATACACACCTGTAGCTGGAAATATGTTTAGATTATTAACAGTTGAAGTGTTTAACCATGTTTAAAGGGATACAAGGCGTTTTTATGTATCTTCCAATAAACTACCATAACAGTGTCTTAACACTATGATACTGCAATAAACCCGCCCCACCACTGGCATTAAGTGAAGGAGCTGATCCAGACTTGTTACAGGAGAGTCAAGGCTAGCCACTATCATTTTGTTAGCAAATCTTGCATTGTTTTGCAGAATCTTACCTTACCACCTCTGCTGAGCCAATTAGGGACAGATATCTGTAGCAGGCTTAAATTATGACAGTTCTTTCAAATGTCAGAATCGGAAAAATGTTGAGAGTTAGATTACAGTAAAGCTGTACAAAATAAATAATGCACAATGCAAAGGTGTAAAGGTTTTGTGTCCCTTTAAAGGGACAGTTCACCCAAAAATGTTCTCCCCTTTAAATTGTTCCCAATGATTCATTTTACCTGCTGGAGTGTTTTAAAATTGTTTACAAGTAGCTCATTTACCCCTATTTTGGCATTTGAAATAGCTGATTTAGCCTGTGGTTTCCCAACCTATACTGAAAGTTTCTATACTGGAGTATATTCTATTGACAAGCCTAAGTAAACACAGCCAGCAGAAGAAATTACACTCCCAGTGGGGTGCAGGATAGTTAAGTAATAAAATGATAATTTTCCATTGTTCTCTCCAAGTATTGAGCTTTGGTTTTCTAGACAAATATAAGATACGGAAGCAAGTGTGTGTACATAAAAGTGATAAAATAATGAGATCTGATGTTACCTGAAGGTCAATCCATTGTAATAAGCTGAGGTTTAAAAGCACACAACCAGCTACTTTATATACACAAATAAACCTGAAAATGCAATTTCTCATAAATTTTATACTCTTCAGCTGGTATAACAAGTCATTGAAAATACATTCATATAAACACAATTGTACAGTGTACTGTCCCTTTACGTTAATGGCAGTAGATATGTATCAGTGTAATGAATATAGCTGAAGGTAAAACAGAGGGGGTGCTTTAGGAAAGGCTGATAACACGTGGCAGATTAGTCGGTGTGTACAATACAGCGCAATCCAGTACTTATAAAACACAGGGTGTACACAATGAAATAGCCTCTACTCATTAAACAGATTATGAAACTCCCAGAAGTCAGTACAGGTTGTCCTAAACCAAATGAGACTCAGCCGCAATATAAAGAGCATAATCTATTTAACCGAGGGTGTGATAACGGGAGTCCAGCCCTTAGGTGAAACCCATTGCCTGGTTCATTTACAATCCTTTTTGTGTTTTATAATGAAGACCTGTAGGAGCTCATCCTGTTGCATAAAAGGGACATCAGTGCTTCTCTGTGTGTACAATCTTGTCTTGTCCCACACTCCCGGGCCTAGAGGGTCCAATAACCAAAAATAGTAACTTAGACTTTCAAAATGCTACAGTTTTCCGGAACCAGATATACGGTTTGCAGGTCTCTAGACAGCATTGGACAAAGCACCATTTTTTTAACGAAAAGTAAGAGATGTTTAGTGCTCCATCTATCATCCTGTGGCAGACAGGAGCGTATAAATTATCCTTTGGCAGGCAGCAATCGGCTGTCCGCATTTACCAATGCACACGAGCTCCTGTGTGCTCGCGTGCAAACCCGCCCCCAACCTGTGCACAGCCAATCATATGCGGGCAGGAGCTGTCAATCTTCCCGGTCAGACGAGACTGGGAAGATTTAGATTCTCTACCTAAGAGGGGGAGAACAGGGCAGGAGGGAAGCTTGATAAATCCTGACTACAGCTTCACTTGTGCGAACCTGCAGTCAAAGAGCCCATAATCTCTTTTTAGCTGCACTGCTGAGTAACTACATTGCCCGTGACTTTTCAGGATGGACATTAATATTAAAGTGAAGGCCAATTTAGATGAATTGGTGCCCGGTTTTTAATAATATTATTAAAAACAGGGGCACTTTAATTAATCAATATTGACATTTCACTTGTTTTCTTCAAAAACTTACCTTTTAATCCTGACAGCCACTGCAGCGTTTCCTCCATCCGTCGCACGCCCTCTTCCCGGGTCCAAAATGACAAATCCGGCTTCCTCCAATCACAGTGTTGCCT
The DNA here is from genome assembly GCF_027579735.1 of Bombina bombina. Classification (NCBI taxonomy): domain Eukaryota; kingdom Metazoa; phylum Chordata; class Amphibia; order Anura; family Bombinatoridae; genus Bombina; species Bombina bombina. Next base: position 24,835,682 of record NC_069508.1, read on the forward strand.
CAGGCCATGATTCCCACGGGGGGAAAGCCGTGATTGGAGGAAGCCTGATTCGTCATTTCTGATTTGTAATTTCTTGTTTTGAAAATGTTTTCACTTGGCTAGTGTTATTCTAGGTCTTGTGATTATACAGCGTTTAGGAGAAGGGTCTGACTCTAGACAGGAAACGAGACCTCCACTCAAAGTTTTTTTTTTTTAAATCAACTTTAACATAAACAACCATTAGACACAATAATTCTGAAAACTAAACATTTTGCTTTCTTGTTCTTATGTAATTCACAGTGGTTTATGCTTGATTTTCATTTATAAGGTTAACATATGTTATTGTAATGAATCAGATTATTTAACCTTATAAATGAAACCACTGTGAATTAACATTAAAGGGACAGTAAATGTAAAAGACAATGTTACAATTACCTGGTCTCCTCTCCAGGCACTAATTAACTGCCATTATCCTTAAACCTTAATAACCTACAATTTCACAACCCCTGCACTGACACACAAAGCACTACCCAGGTGGCATCGCTCTCAGGCACTAAAAATACCCTGTAGGTAGTTGCGCCCTATGATATTGCTAATGCAATCTGAGAAAGGAAAGTGATGAGAAATCTGCGGTACAAAACCAGTATGTGCTGCAGTAAGCAATATCTTCTTAAAGGAACAGAACACGCAAAAAGTTTCTTTCATGATTCAGATAGAATAAAGATTTTTCAAACCTGTCCTCAGGCTTCCCTGACAGGCCAGATTTTCAGGATTGGATGAGAGCAATAACCATGTGTTTACTAATCAGCTGATTGTTTCACCTGTACTCTAGTTCAGATATCCTCAAACTCTGGCCTGTTAGGGAGAAGACAGGTTTGAAAACCAGTGAGCTAGATCATACAATTTAAAAAAAAATTCCAATGTACTTCTATTATCAAATTGTTTCTTGTTCTCCTTAGTTGAAAAGCAGGAGGGTAAAGTACAGGAGTGTGCACGTGTCACTCTGCAGTACTATGTTGCCGCAGGTTTACAACAATGCAAGAGCACTAGATGGCAGCACTATTTAATGTCATGCAGGGTTCCAGACATTTACACGCTATCTCTTCAACAAAAAAAAACACGAGAAGAAAGCAAATTTGATAACAGAAGTAGATTGGAAAGTTTTTTATAATTGTTTTCTATATCTGAACCATGAAAGAAAAATGCTTGGGTTTCATGTCCCTTTAAATTAAATGACAAATTCTCAGTGGTTACAGAGAGATTCTGGTAATTATTTCAAGGTGTCTTGGGTGCTTAACTTATTTCCATACAGAAGAAACAAATCAGCTGTGAGATGGGGCATCTTCCTGAGATACTGAAATATGCAATGAAAACAATCTCAGAACATGAGTTTGGTGTTTGATGCATGAAAGGCAGAATCTTGAGGTCTTTATTCCATTCATCAAAAATGAGCAGCAAAGCAAATCTGACTTGATGTGAAATGACACGTGACTAGAGCTAGCGGTAACGCAGTAATTATTGATTTGACGCACAACAATCGCCATAATAGAGGTCTCAGGGTCACCCCCCTCAGGCAACAAATCATATTGCTAAACCACAAACAGGGAAACGGCTGACAAGGCATCCTGTCCTCAAGCGTAATATTCACCACCGCTAATCATGACCACAGTATATATTGCTATCCACAGTATCAGTAGGGTGGTAAATACATTCATTTGTTCCGTGCATAACATATCACAATTAACCCCTGCATCCCAAAATTCTACAGCAAAGTGCCTCAGTGCATAGTAGTCCATCATAATAGGTAACAAGTTCTTAGTATAGACCATACTTAGAAGTGCTATGATTGCCCAAAAATGTATTCCATTTGGAGTAAACAACTTTCCAGTTTACTTCTATAATCAAATTTGCTTCATTCTCTTGGTATCCTTTGTTTAAGGAGCAGCACTTCTGGGAGCTAGATGAGCACACTAGCTGAGCCAATGACAACAGGCATGTATATCAGATAGCTCCCAGTAGTGCCTTGTTGCTTCTTAACCTACCTAGGTATGCTTTTCAACAAAGGATACAAAGTGAACACAGCAAATAAGATAATAAAAAGTACATTGGAAAATTATATCACTTTTTGCATTCAAAATTTAGCAACAGAAGGAAGACATCTGAGAAACTATAACTCATTATCCTGCTTTTCTCTCAACAGCTTCTCAGAATACTGATGACTATTTGTAATATCACTGGAAAGTGCAGAAATAATGTGTTTAGCTTTAAAGTATAAGGAAGAACAAACTATAATTTGTCAGAGATTATTGCAGATAGTGATTGTTCACATTCTGTGTTTGTTATATATGTTTTTTAGTGATGGGTACACATTATGGGGTCGATTTATCAAAGCGTCAACTGAAAATATGATTGAATTCCACGTTGTATTTGTCACGAGATTGATCCACCCTAGTTATCAAACAGTCAAGATCGGCAAACGTTGAAATTTATAACGTAAAATATGCTCCTGCGATCTCAATCCGACACAGATCGATGCTTGCGTCATTACAGATGTTTAGAATTCAGATTCAATTCTATTTGACCCTTTTCCTAATTTATCAAACATTTAACAGGTACGCTCGCGTCTATTCCGACGCAGAGTACCTAGTTTTCAATCCGCCACCCTTGAGGTCGCGGATGCCATAGAACTCAAGGGGAGTCTGAAAACACAGAAAGCTTATGTTCGATGCTGCAAGAGAATGAAGTATATTACATAACAGTAAATTAGAAACTCTATTAAAATTGTATACCCTTTCTAAATCAAACAATATTATTGCTCCACATTTGGTGCACTAGTAGATATAGGGAAAAAAATGAAAAATACATTACTACTTATGAATTATGCTACAAATTTGTCTCTCATTACAAAGCAAGGGGACAATATTATTTCTACAAATTTGTTGAAAAGTTTTGCACCAAACTTGTCGCACTAATAGATATAGAGATAAAAATGAAATAAATACACAACATAATATAGCTAACTTTCTTTTCTCTTGTTAAGTGTATCCAGTCCACGGATCATCCATTACTTATGGAATATATTCTCCTTCCCAACAGGAAGTTGCAAGAGTCACCCACAGCAAAGCTGCTATATAGCTCCTCCCCTAACTGCCATATTCAGTCATTCTCTTGCAAGCCTCAACATAGATAGGAGGTCGTGAGAGTCTGTGGTGCTTTATACTTAGTTTATTCTTCAATCAAAAGTTTGTTATTTTCAAATGGCACCGGAGTGTGCTGTTTATCTCAGGCAGTATTTAGAAGAAGAATCTGCCTGCGTTTTTTCTATGATCTTAGCAGACGTAACTAAGATCCATTTGCTGTTCTCACACATTCTGAGGAGTAAGGTACTCAGAGGGGGAATGGCGTGCAGGTTTTCCTGCAGATAAGGTATGTGCAGTAAAATATTTTTCTAGGAATGGAATTGACTAAGAAAATACTGCTGATACCGAAGTAATGTAAGTAAAGCCTTAAATGCAGCGATAGCGACTGGTATCAGGCTTATTAATAGAGATACATACTCTTATAAAAATGTGTTTTAAAACGTTTACTGGCATGTTTAATCGTTTTTTAACGAACATTGGTGATAACACTGTAATGTTGGTATAGCCTTAAATGCAGTAAAAGCGACTGGTATCAGGCTTATTAATAGAGATACATACTCTTGTAAAAATGTGTTTTAAAACGTTTGCTGGCATGTTTAATCGTTTTTTAACATATGTTTGGTGATAAAACTTATTGGGGCCTAAGTTTTTTCCACATAGCTGGCTTAAATTTTGAATAGAAACAGTTAACTGAAGCCTCCAACTGTTGTAATATAAGTGGGAGGCGCAGTTAAAATTACAAAATGAATCATCTAGATTCCCTCAGCAGTCCCATGAATACTACAGGACATTTCTAAAGGGCTAAAAAGACTTCAAAAATCGTTTATAGGGAAGGTAATCCACAGCTCTGCAGTGGCAGTTTTCTTGTGTCTGTTTTTAAAAACGTCTATGTCGTTTTTTTTATCTGTTTTTTGCATTAAGGGGTTAATCATCCATTTGCAAGTGGGTGCAATGCTCTGTTACCTTATTACATGTACTGTAAAAATTTCGTTTATTTTACTGCCTTTTTTCACTGTTTTTCAAATTTTGACAAAATTTGTTTCTCTTAAAGGCACAGTAACGTTTTATATATTTGCTTGTTAACTTGATTTAAAGTGTTTTCCAAGCTTACTAGTCTCTTTATTAGTCTGTTCTAACATGTCTGACATAGAGGAAGCTCTGTGTTCATTATGTTTTAAAGCCATGGTGGAACCCCATCATAGAATGTGTACCAGATGTACTGATTTCATGTTAAACAATAAAGATCATTTTTTGTTTTTAAAAAAAAAAAGAAAACATTATCACCAGAGGATTCTGTCGTGGGGGTAGTTATGCCGACTAACTCTCCCCACGTGTCAGATCTTTTGACCCCCGCTTTAGGGACTCACGCTCAAATGGCGCCAAGTACATCAAGGGCACCCATAGCGTTTATTTTACCAGGGGATTCTGTCGAGGGGAAAGTTATGCCGACTAACTCTCCCCACGTGTCAGACCCTTCGACTCCCGCTTCAGGGACTCACGCTCAAATGGCGCCAAGTACATCAAGGGCGCCCATAGCGTTTATTTTACAAGACGTGACAAAGGTGGTGAATAATACTCTGGCAGCAGTATTAGTCAGGCTACCTAAAATTAAAGGAAAGCAGATAGCTCTGGGGGTAGATACAGAGCATACAGACGCTTTAAGAACCATGAATGATACTATCTCACAATATGCTTAGTCTGTGGGTGAATGACTCAGGGTAGATGATTTAACCTGATTCTGATATTTCTACATTTAAAATTTATACTTCAGAACCTCCACTTGTTGCTCAGGGAGGCTTTGGCTGCTCTGAATGAATGTGTACAATCACAGGGCCAGAGAAATTGTGTAGACTGGTTAAATAATATGCAGTGCCGGTGTGTGCTGATGTTTTTCCAATACCTAAAGAAGTTACTAAAAAATTTTTTAATAAGGAATGGGATAGACCAGGGTGTGCTGTTCTCTTCCCCCTCCTATTTTTTTAGAAGAATGTTTTCTAATAGTTACCACCACACGGGACTTCTGGCAGACAGTTCCTAAGGTGGAGAGAAGAGTTTCTACTCTAGCTAAGCATACCACTACCTCTGGCAAGGACAGTTGTGCTTTTTAGATCCAATGAATAAAAAATGTTTATTCAACAGGGTTTTATCCTGCAGCCCCCTTGCATACATTGCTTCTGTCACTGCTGCTGCGGCGGTTCTGGGTTGAGTCTCTTGATGAGGCTTTATAGTTAGCGACTCCATTGGATGAATATATTGACAAGCTTATGCTAGGCAAATTCCTTTGTTTTCTGATGCCTTTGTTCATTTGACTAGACTAACGGCTAAGAATTCTGTTTTTTTACTATACTGGCGCGTAGAGCGCTATGGCTTATATCATGGTCAGCTGTCGTGACTTTAATAAATAAGCTATTTAACTTCCCTTCAAGGGGCAGACCCTATTCGGGCCTGGTTTGAAGGAGATTATTGCTTATATCACTGGAGGGTGGCATCCACTTCCTCTAAGGCAAAACAAAAGGGAATTTTTGCTCAGTCCAAGGCGGTCTGGAGACAATCGGACCTGAAACAAAGATAAGCAGGCCAAGGAGCCTGCTGCTGCCTCTAAGGCAGCATGAAGGAACGGACCCCTATCCGGTAACGGATCCTATAGGGGGCAGACTTTCATTCTTCGCCCATGTGGGCAAGAGATGCCCAGGATCCCTAGGCATTGGAATTTATATCCCAGAGATATCTTCTGGATTTCAAAGATTTCCCCCCAATAAAAAAGGGAGTTTTCGCCTTTCACAATTATCTGCAAACCAGATAAAGAAGGAGGCATTCTTACATTGTGTACGAGATCCATCCAGTTCCAAGAGAGGAACAGAGACAGAGTTTTTACTCAAATCTGTTTGTGGTTCCCAAGGAGAGGGAACCTTCAGACCTATTTTGGATCTAAAGATCTTAAACAAATTCCTCAGAATTCCGTAATTTAAGATGGAAACTATTCGTACCATCTTAACTATGATCCAGGAGAGTCAATAGAGGACTACAATGGATTTGAAGGATGCTTATCCTCACATTGTGATGCATAAAGATCACCATCGTTTTTCAGGTTTGCCTTTCTAGACAGGCATTACCAGTTTGTAGATCTTTCTTTGGGATATCTACAGCCCCAAGAATCTTTATGGAGGTTCTAGGGTCGCTTTGGCGGTCCTTAGGCCGCGGGGCATAGAAGTGGCCCTTTATTTAGACGACATCCTGATACAGGCGTCAAACATCCAAATTGCCAAGTCTCATACGGACGTAGTACTGGCATTTCTGAGATTACATGGGAGGAAAGTGAACAAGGAAAGAGTTCTCTATTCCCAATCTCAAGGGTTTCCCTCCTACGGACTCTGATAGATTCTGTTGAAATGAAAATTTACCTGACGGAGTCCAGGTTGTCAAAGTTTCTACATTTCTGCCGTGTTTTTCATTCCATCCGCGCCCTTTGGTGGCTCAGTACATGAATGAAATCGGCTTAATGGTAGCGGCAAGGGACATAGTACCGTTTGCACGTCTACATTTTAGACCGCTGCAACTATGCATGCTCAGTCAGAGGAGCGGGGATTCCACAGATTTGTCCCCCTGTTAAACCTGGACCAAGAGACCAGAGATTCTCTTCTCTGGTGACTATGTCGGGTCCATCTGTCCAAGGGTATGACCTCCCGCAGGTCAGATGGGACAATTGTTACAATAGATACCAGCCTTTTAGGTTGGGATGCAGTCTGGATCTCCCTGAAGGCTCAGGGATAGGGGACTTAGGAGGAGACCCTCCTTCTAATAAATATTCTGGAATTGGGAGTGATATTCCATGCTCTTCAGACTTGGCCTCAGTTAGCAACTCTGAGGTACATCATTCTCAGTCGGACAATATACACGACTGTGGCTTTCATCAGCCATCAAGGGGGAACAGAAGTTCCCTAGCGAGGTTAGAAGTCTTACAATAATTCACTGGACAGAGACTCACTCTTGTCTATCAGCTATCCATATCCCAGGTGTTGAGAACTGGGAGGTGGATTTTCTAAGTCGTCAGACTTTTTCTTCCGGGGGAGTGGGATTTCCTCCGGAGGTCAAGACCAAGCAGAAGGCTTTGGTGTTTTTGACAGTGCCTGCGTAGCCACGCAGGACCTGGTATGCAGATCTGGTGGACATGTCATCCTTTCCATCACGGTCTTTGCTTCTGAGACAGGTCCCCCCTACCTCAGGGTCCTTTCAACCATCTAAATAGAATCAATCTGAGATGGACTGTCTGGAGACTGAACGCTTGATGGTATCAAAGCATGGCTTCTCGAGTCAGTCATTGATACTTAATACAGACATGTAAGCCTGTCTCTAGGAAAATGAACATAGATATGGTGTAAATATCTAATTTTTATGAATCCAAGAGTTACTCATGGAGTAAAGTCTGGATTCCCAGGATATTATCTTTTCTCCAAGATGTTTTTGAGAAAAGGGTTGTCAGCTTTGCTCTGCCATGGAGCTTAAACCTGGTTCTTAAGGTTCTTCAGGAAGTTCCGTTTGAACCTTTTTTTGCTCCATAGATATCAATCTTTATCTTGGAAAGTTCTTTTTGGGTAGCTATTTCCTCGACTCGTAGAGTCTCCAAGTTATCTGTGTTACAATGTGATTCTCCTTATCTGGTTCCTTCGTACGGATAAGGTAGTCCTGCGTACCAACCTGGTTTTTTCCTAAGGCGGTATCCAACAAGAACATCACTCAAGAGATATTTGTTCCATGCTTGTATCCTAATCCTTCCTCAAAGAAGGAAACGTCTATTACACAATATTGGACGTGCTTGTGCTTTAAAAATCTTACTTACAAGCGAATACAGTTTTCATCAAACGTTCACCCTTGTTTGTTGTCTATTCTGGACAGAGGATGAGGTCAAAAGACTTCAGTAGCCTCTCTGTCCTTTTGGTTAAAAAGCATAATTCATTTAGCTTATGGAGACTGCTGGTCAGCAGCCTCCTGAAGGGATTGCAGCTCATTCTACTAGAGCTGTGGTTTTTCACTTGGGCCTTTTTTAAATGTGGCTTCTGTTGAACAGATTTACAAGACGGAGTCTTGGTCTGCGCTTCATACTTTTTCAAATTTAACAAATTTGATACTTTGCTTCTTCGGAGGCTATTTTTGGGAGAAAGGGTTTTTTTTTTTTACAGGCAGTGGTAACTTCCGTTTAAGTACCTGCCTTGTCCCTCCCATCATCCGTGTACTTTAGCTTTGGTATGGGTATTCCATAAGTAATGGATGATCCGTGGACTGGATACACTTAACAAGAGAAAACATAATTTATGCTTACCTGATAAATTTATTTCTCTTGTAGTGTATCCAGTCCACGGCCCGCCCTGTCACTTTAAGGCAGGTAATTTTTTCACTTGAACTACAGTCCACCACTGCACCCTATGGTTTCCTTTCTCTCTGCATGTTTTCGGTCGAATGACTGAATATGGCAGTTAGGGGAGGAGCTATATAGCAGCTTTGCTGTGGGTGACTCTTGCAACTTCCTGTTGGGAAGGAGAATATATTCCATAAGTAATGGATGATCCGTGGACTGGATACACTACAAGAGAAATAAATTTATCAGGTAAGCATAAATTATGTTTTTATTTTTTGTGAAAAATCTATTTGCACCATGTTTAAGCCATGTAATACAAGTCCCACTCTCCACTTCGCACCAAATTTGACACAACACTTTTCATACCAATTATGACGCAAACTCACAAACAACCCACACACTAGTGAATTTTTCAACCACTTTTGATTGGAATATGCATAATCACATGATTTATGACATTGGCCAATCTGATTCAAATATACATTTTAAACTATCACTAACTAATCAAATTGCTCGATACTTGTGTCATTGATCACTCATCAGAACTTGTAAGCGCCATTTGTTACATTGTGTATTATACTTTGAAAGTATGTGTATGTGAGATTAGTATTAAAGATAAACATTGATGCTGACATTAGGACACACAGTGTAATATTTTAGACGAGGATTTTAAAATTCAAATTGATGTTTGATTCAATATAATCTTAAACTGTTAGCTCAAAGGGATAGCCCACCTAACATTAAACTGTCATGATTCAGATACAGCAGAAATTAAAATCACCTCTCTACTGTCATGCTATTTTCAGTGTATTTCTTCCTTTTCTTGAATTTCTTTTTCATTAAGAAATGTCATCTTATATGCCAGCCCATTTTATAACACCTGTGTAGGGGTGGTTTTTAAAACTAGATTGCAATCAGGAGGGGCTACACAGGTACAGAGAGCAAACTGGCCCAGCTCTTAAAATATCAATTGATTGCAAATAAATACATATGATACTCTGATTACGTTATATTTGCAATTATTCCTGCTCAGAAGAATAATAAATTTACACTATATACATATAGTGGTATAAATAAACACAGAAATATGAAAGACAACATTAGAACAAAAAAATAATTTGGGACGTGTAAATATATTTGCAAAATATTTCTGACACACACACAAGTATGTTCAAAGATATATGTACAAATTCTAGCATTAATAATCATTTATTAAAAAATGAGATAAAAGCATATCATGACTTCTAGATATACAAATACAGATTAATTTATGTGAAAGTATCATCTAACAGATTTTTTTTGTATAACAAATAAATATAAAAATAAACTTTCTATGAGATATTGTTTGTTGAGGTATAAATCTATTTCTTGGACATTAACAGATGAAAAATAAAAGATTAGCTTTAGACAAATGTGCTTGTTCATGGACAGTATTGAAATGGTATAAATAAAGTTGGGAAAAACCTGAATAACCGCAACATCGCTGACTGTTAGTTAACAACAGCCCGATGCTCTTCGCACCGTACTTGACGCATGTGTTTTTGACAGCTTTTTTGATAAATAAGGGGATCGTATTTAGATCCGCTTCATCGAAGTCTGGCGAGCATATTGACATCGGCAATACACTGAAATTGACGCTTTGATAAATTGACCCCTAAGTGTTTGTTATATATTTTTGTAACAGTACAAATATACTTTCCTTTTATTTTGGAAATACAAAGCCAGAGAAGGAAAAGGGGATAATTAATTTGCATAGAATTACCCAGAATCCAAGGCTGCCGTGGAAGCCCTGAGCACGCTTGTGTGGGTTTTGGAGACAAATCTGTATGTACAACAGGAAAAGTGTTTAATTTTACCAATCGTATGACATGTAATAGAAATACTATAAAGAATAAGATGCACAGATACTGATATAAAAATCCAGTATAAAACTGTTTAAAAACTTACTTAAAAGCTGTCAGTTTGGCTCTGTTGAAAAGGTAGCTGGAAAGCCCACTGCAAGTGGGAAATAAGACCCTTCCCCCCTCCCCCTTCTTTTGCATATGAAAAGACCCTTTACACAAACAGGAGCAAGCTGGAATAGGTAGCTGACGGTATTCACATAAAACTTTGGGGCTTGGTTAGGAGTCTGAAAATCAGAGCAATGTTATTTAAAAATAAGCAAAACTATACATTTATTTAAAAAAAAAAAAAAAACTTTATGGGCTATATAAATAGATTATCTACAAAACATTTATGCAAAGAAAAAATGAGTGTATAATGTCCCTTTAACATCAGGTTAATCCCCCTTGATACATGGTGCCCTGCACATAATGCTTTATTGCTGATGCCGCATTATGATATATAAATCATAGCAATTTGTTACCCTCAGATGAGCATTTTCCCCTTAGTGCTGTTGGTATTGCATTAAAGAAACGTGTCACATTGATATTGCCTGTTCTTTTGAGGATATTTTTCTTTATAATCAATGATGTCAAGTGCTGGCCCACAGGTCAACATTTCTTTCAGTCTATCCAGAGGGTAATATATCAAATTATTTTTGTCCTTCAAAATGATATCTTTTTATTTCAAGAAACAATCTTATAATATAATCAGTAACTATAAATTTGAACCTGGTTAGACAATGATTTTGCTTGAACATCTGGAAGTATTACAATATTATAATCTTACAAGACTGATCATGTTTTGAATGTTAGATGATATTTTGGATTCCTAAGACATGGGTCAGTCAAGGTGGTTTCTTATTAAAACGGAGGTAGAATGATGTAGAAAGTTCTAGGTGTGATAACCTCCTGGCTCCCAGGATTGGTTCAGCTGGTCCTAAAGAATCATTATGGATTTGTTAACCATCAGATAGGACATATTGCTGGGGGAGGGATATTACAATATATATGCAGCCACAAATCACCTGCTAGCTCCCAGTAGTGAATTAATCCTCATAAGCCTACCTAGGTATCTTCTTCAACAAAGGAACAAAGCAAATTAGATAATATAAGACAACTGGGATGTTGTTTAAAATGAAATGCTCTATCTGAATCATAAAGCCATAATTATGACTTTAATTTCTCTTTAAGCCCTGTGAGGTTATAAGGGAACACTGTACCCAAAAATTTTCTTTCGTGATTCAGATTGAGCATGAAATTTTAAGCAACTTTCTAATTTACCTCCTATTATTAAATTTTCTTATTCTCTTGGTATCTTTATTTGAAATGCAAGAATGTAAGTTTAGATGCCGGCCCATTTTTGATGAGCAACCTGGGTTGTCCTTGCTGATTGGTGGATAAATTCATCCACCAATAAAAAATTGCTGTCCAGCGTACTGAAACCAAAAAAAAAACTTAGATGCCTTCTTTTTCAAATAATGATAGCAAGAGAACGAAGAAAAATTGATAATAGGAGTAAATTAGAAAGTTGCTTAAAATTGCATGCTCAATCTGAATCATGAAAGAAAATTTTTGGGTACAGTGTCCCTTTAAGTAATTAAATATATTTAAAACAAAAACAAAAAAAAACACAGCACACAAAATTCACCAATAATCTCTTTTATTTAGAAATAAATTAAGGAAGGAAAATTACAACATAAGTAAACTACAGAAAAAAAATAATTTATGCAAAAACACAGAATTAAACTATTAAAATATGTACATTTCCACAGTGGTTTTCTGATGTCACAGCAAAACAAACCAGAAGACATCAGAAAACATTGTCATTTAACATAAGCTGCCTGCTGAAATATTAGTCCAGGAACTTCCTAACACCGGTATAATGTTATTTGTTTGTAGTTCTTATATGGGCAGCCCTGGGATACAACTCAGTGGACCTAATCACCTTTACTGCAGCCCTAGGATACAACTCATTGGACCTAATCACCTTTGCTGCAGCCCTAGGATACAACTCATTGGACCTAATCACCTTTGCTGCAGCCCTAGGATACAACTCAGTGGACCTAATCACCTTTGCTGCAGCCCTAGGATACAACTCAGTGGACCTAATCACCTTTGCTGCAGCCCTAGGATACAACTCAGTGGACCTAATCACCTTTGCTGCAGCCCTAGGATACAACTCAGTGGACCTAATCACCATTGCTGCAGCCAATCACAGCCCTTGATACAATGTCAGAATAACTGCAGTATGCACCCCTGACCCCAGTCCCTCTGGGGGAGATCACACTAAGAGCAGGAACAATAAATAAGATGTATTTTAATTTGCTTAATTTTTTTTCTTATTTTACGGCCCCCTGTATCATGTGACACACATCAGCCAATCACAGACTAGTATACGTATACCATGTGAGCTTGTGCACATGCTCAGTAGGATCTTGTTCCCCAGAAAGTGGGAATATAAAAAAGACTGTGCAAACTGTAATAATGGAAATAAATTAGAAAGTGTCTTAAAACTGCTGCTCTAAATCATGTTTATTTTGACTTGAGTGTCCCTTTAACGGGAGGATAGCACATTTGTATTACACTATTTCTTGCATATAAAGGGTTTAACACACATTTAAATCCAGCTTCAAAACAGCATTGCACTAACTGGGAGCTAGCTAAGCACACCTGCAATTAGCAGCTAGCCCCAAACAGTGCATTTCTGCTCCCTGAACCTACCTAAGTATGCTTTTCAACAAAGAATGAAAAGAGAATTAAAGGGACAGTCTACTTGAAAACTGTTATTGTTTAAAAAGATAGATAATCCTTTTATTATTCATTCCCCAGTTTTGCACAGCCAACCAATTAGCGTGGTTCCTGCATAACCATTATCAGCACGCTATGTATATGGCACATAAGAACTAGAACTGTCTGGCTGTAAAAATCTAATAAAATGCACTGAGATAGGAGGCAGTCTGCAGAGGTTGAAACAGGCAGATTTAGAGGTTATAAACTATAACAATATCGGTTATGCAAAGCTGGGAAATAGGTAAAGGCATTGTCTATCTTTTTAAACAATACATAAAATGAAGTAGACTGTCCCTTTAAGTCACTTTGATAACAGAAGCAAACTGAAATGTATATTACAATTGCTTGTTCTGTCTGAAATATGAAAGCTTAATTTTTTGGGGTATTAAACGTTGTGTCTAATGTCCCTTTAAGGACGCATTATCTCATAGGATTGTCAACAGCAAGTACAAATGTGATAACCGCGGCAATACCGTTACCATCTCTGTAGCTCCCATAAAGCTGTTCTTGCAAACACCACCTGTAAGCGCCATACACATACAAACTGATTCCATCACCTCACGTGGGATTCAACCACTTATTCCGTTTACTGCGGACTCCTTTTTGGTCTATGACAGAAGCAAAACCCTTGCTGTAGTCATTGCTTAAAATAAAAAAAATGTATAAATGACAAAGCTGCAATATCAGCTCAAAACAGAAACAAAGTTACAAAAATAAGTAAAGTTTGTGACTAAAACTAAAAATCAGTTAAAACAATTAAACATGTTAATCTCCTGATTTAATATTCTCTGTTATGTCCTGTATGTAACCCCGAACAATTCACATTGCTGATACAAGTTACAGCATAACAGTGAAAGGGTTAATACTATCATTACTCATGACACACACAATGCACAATAACATTATTTAAAATGTAATTCCCTGTCTTATGTTGCTTTATAGAGATATTCATGACAGAGCACAACATTACTGACCCTAGATAATTATCCGATTACCCCGCAAATTGGGTTAAAATACATAGATAAAGTCACACTTTACCTTTAGAGGGTTAGAGGGACAGTCTACTCCAGAATTGTTATTATTTAAAAAAATAGATAATACCTTTATTTCCCATTCCCCAGTTTTGCATAAACTACACTGTTATATTAATACACTTGTATTTTAGCTAATCAGTCCTGACTCATAAATAATTCATAACACATGAACTAGAACTGCCCTAGCTGTGGAAAAACTGTCAAAATGCACTGAGATAAGAGGCAGCCTTCAAGGGTTTACAAATTAGCATATGAGCCTACCTAGGTTTAGCTTTCAACAAAGAATACCAAGTGAACAAAGCAAATCTGATGCTAAAAATAAATAGCTAATTTAATTCATCTGTGTGTATATAATCTGGTGACTGTTGTTCTATACGCCTTGCAAGATTCATAAACATGTCACTGCTATCAACAAAGTTTGGTCCAAGATAGGGATAATTATTTATACCTAAAAAGCTATAGGAATGCAAAGATTACATGCTAGAAATGTGTTTAATTTTAGCCCTACTAACCCTGCAAAGCAGTAAAACACAAAGAAAGTATCACTAAGGAGCCTCAGAGAACTGCTAGTCCCCAATCAGAAAGCTAAAACAAAAATATCATTTACTATTTAATATTAAATTAAACGTTAAACTAAAACAGTATCGCTGAATCAACAACTTAAATCAATACAATCAAGGGGTTAAATTGCTGCTGCACAACATACTCACAGGCAGTGATTTAACCCAATGACTGCCACAAATGCACAGAAAGACGGGATTCATTATTTGAGATGCGGTACAATGATCTGGGAACCTGCACGCTGCAGCTTCTGATTTGTGCTCTGAAGTATAAGCTACACAATGGGAATTTCTAGCGCTCGCATGGGAACTACCAATCCCATCATGCGTCTATTAAGTGACAATGCAACGTCAGCAGCCACAGGGTACACATGCACATGCATTACAATACTTCTGGAACAGAATGATGGCAGGAAAATAATACAATGCAGGGTTCACAAACATTAGTGCCGGACACTTAAGCTCCCTATAGCACCATGGATTAGTCAAGGCCCGTGCTAATTTATGGCATTATTTATTTGTACCGTCCATAAAGTCCATCCTATTTATTACACAAATTAACACATAGTACTATTCTGAAAAATAAGCAGCGTTAATCACAGCTTAACTTCAGGAAATAAGGTCCATAGGATATAGAGCCAGTTCTTAAAGGGACACTAAACCTTTATTCGTGATTCAGATAGAGCAGTAATTTTAAGCAACTTTCTAATTTACTCCTATGATCATTTTTTCTTCGTTCTCTTGCTATCTTTATTTAAAAAGCAGGAATTTGATGCATAGGAGCCGGCCCATTTTTGGTTGGGAACCTGGCTTATGCTTGCTTATTGGTGGGTAAATGTAAGCCTCCAATAAGCAAGCGCTATCCACGGTGCTGAACCTAAAATGGGCTGGCTGATAAGATTTACATTCCTGCTTTTAAAATAAAGATAGCAAGAGAACGAAGAAAAAAATTATAATAGGAGTAAATTAGAAAGTTGCTTAAAAGGGATAAGAAAGTCAAAATTAAACTTGTATGATTCAGGTAGAGCAGGTCATTTTAAGACACCTTTAAATTTACTTCTAGTTTTAAATGTGCTTCGTTCTCTTAGTATCCCTTGTTAAAAAAATGAATACGCACATATCATACACTAGTGGGAGCTGCTGCTAATTGGTGCCTGCACATATTTGTCTCTTGTGATTGGCTAAATAGATCATTTCAGCTTCCTTTCAGTAGTGCAATGCTGTCCCTTCAGCAATGGATAACATGAGAATGAAGAAAATGTGATAATAGAATTAAATTGGAAAGTTGTTTAAAATTTCATGCTCTATCTGAATCATATATAAAAAAAAAAGAGTTCAGTGTCCCTTTAAAGGGACATGCCACCCACATTTTTTCTTTTATGATTTAGAAAGAGAATGCAATGTTAAACATCTTTCTAATTTACTTATATTATCTAATTTGTTTGATTCTCTTGAAGTTCTTTGATGAAAAGCATATCTAGATATGCTCACTAGCTGATGATTGGTTGCTGCACATAGAAGCATCATGTGATTGGCTCACCATGTACATTGCTTTTTATTCAAATAAGGATATTTTAAAAATTAAGCAAAATAAATTATGGAAGTAAATTGTAATGTTGTTTAAATTTCTATTCTCTATCTGAATCATGAAAGAAAGATTTTGGGTTTAGTGGCCCTTTAAGTTTAATTTTAAACATGTCACCACCATTAGCAAAGATCAGTGGTTAACTGTTGTGTTGTATTTTTTTTAATTTATTTTTTGTGTTGTATTTAATACAAAAGCTGCGTTGCTTGGCACTCTGAGATACAACCCCCTTCCTATCTAGGGATCCTGGTGTAAAACAAGATATAGCCATTCTCTTAAGGAGCCAGACTCCCAATAGCAACAGTGTACAATAATATACAAGGTCAACACAAACATGTACACAAAGTTATAGCAATAAATATCCAAAGCATCAATAAGAATAGAATTTGTACCCTCTATGGTTCGCAAAAAAACAACAAAAGACAAAATCAATTTAAAATGAAAACAGTATAAAAACTACACTGTATCTACAATCTAATAGAAACTATATTCTGTAGTATAATCGCACATTACTCACAACACAACAACAAAGATGCCACAACACCCCTAGGTACATTTGGTACAAGTTATTTTTGCATACTTCACAAAACTGTGCTGTAAACAAAACTGACATAAACCTGTTGTTTTGATTATTATTATTTAAAAATAGATATGTTTGGCTATTTTATGTTTATTTGGAATCATAGGATTCAGTAATAATAATAATAAGGAAATATTTACAACTAATCACAGAAAAATATAAAATGAACATTTATGTCAGTGAGAGGGTTACTACGCTCAGCAATGTCTATCGTCATTGTTTAATTCATCGTTCGAAACCATTCAGAGCCAGAATAACCCTCCCGTTACTGCGGGCATTTACAGATTGTTTTCATGTTTGGGTCAGTGGTGAATTGAAGCAGCGTTCTGCAAACGCCGAGTCCTCACAAAATGCTTCCACTGTACACTGAGCCGAATACAGAAAATAATCATTTGATTTTTATCTTAGATGAAAGGACACAGTATTCTGTTCTTGCGGAGATCAGGCACTGTTCTTTGTTTCATGTAAAATAGAGCGGTTTTACAAGCGCATTCTGGTACAGGATTATTAGGGGACTATAAATGGGTTATTTTCCTCCAAAACCTAAAAAGACATGAAACCCAAATCTTTTTCTTTCATGATTCAGACAGAGCAGCAATTTTAAGCAACTTTCTAATTTACTCCTATTATCAATTTTTCTTCGTTCTCATGCTATCTTTATTTGAAAAAAAAAACAAAACAAAAAAACAGGAATGTAAACTTAGGGGCCGGCCCATTTTTGGTTCAACACCCAGGGTAGCTCCTGTTGATTGGTGGTTAAATGTGGCACTACCCAGTTGCTGAACCGAAAATGGGCCAGCTCCTACACTTTTTTAAATAAAGATACCAAGAGAACAAAGAAAAATTGATAAATGGAGTAATTTAGAAAGTGCTTAAAATTGCTGCTCTATATGAATCATGAAAATAAATGGGTTTTGTGTCCCTTTAATCTGCTTAATCTTCATAGTGTCACGGTTTTGCCAAACTAGTGATACCATATGTACCTTTATGTCTAATTGATAGCATTTTACTTTGCTTTTCACAGCATTAATGCTCAAGGCCCCAACTCGTGTTCCCGTTCTATTTGTTTAGAGTATGTTAATACCTAAACACCTAAAAATGTATCAAATAGCTCTACTCACAGCGACATCACTCTAAGTAATAAATGATCAGCTTAATTTCTGTACAATTTGTTCCACTAAAGAGACACAATTTCAAATGTTGTGTTGTCCGATTTAGGTTATCTACCATTAGATGAACTCCCAGTGTTTATTCATTCAAATCTATAGAGAAAAAAAAATGTAGCACAGATTATTGTTTGTGTATTCATGTGTAAACCATTTTCACCATAATATTAAAACTGGATCATTTCATGCACATGATAATTAAGGCTGATTGGCAAAGCATGGAAAGATCTGAACAATGCTGGTAGGAAATAAGCAATTCTAACACCACCATTTTGCCATCTATCCATTATTGGCTCAGTTATTTTGAGAACTAACAAATTCTAAACATAGTAAAGACAACTAACAAAATAATTAAAAAATCACCCCCTTTCAACATTGTAAAGGCAGAAAGAATTCTGAAAAAGACCCACAAAAAAACAAAAAAAAACCTTCCATTAAATACTGGCCTAAAAAAGTAATCTCACCCGTTCAACTGAGGCAATTTATCTTTTTGATAAAATCAACAATTACTGATTTTATGTAATACAAAATAAGATCACCCAAAATAGTGGGTAACAAAAAAAAAAAAAAAAGAAACAATTACATTTCCAGTCCAGAGGCGTTCATTTTTCCCCGCTGTGTTATATACATGGTCCAAAGGACAATGCTGCAAAAGAGAGGTTGTTGGATTTGAAGTGCAATGTGTCCTAGTGTCATTATTCCAATAGTCACATGTGTTTGAGCCCTCATAGGTATAAGAGGTTTACTAAAATGCTGCAAGGTGCAGTGGACAACCTAGTCAAGTTTGTAGGCTATGAGGATGAAGCTTGGATATTGCAATAAAAATGAGAACTGGTTCGTTAGAGACTCTAGGCTTTAAATAGGGCTGGTAAAGTGCTTGGAGAGAGCCAGAAATATTCAACTAAGTTATACTGCATATGCCCCATGAAAAAGCCAAAGAGTACATCAGTCACATTATGTCTTCCCAGCATGACCCGAGACAAACTGACCACCACAGCCCAAAGCATCACCAGAACTCGGACGGGGTAAGCGAGGACCAAGTGGTTGAGAATGAAGCGTGACACCATGGCTGCTCGAGTGGCATGGCCTGAAGGGAAGGAATATTTGTCCACGGAGAACGTAGCAAACATATCCATGCGATTATGCACGGGGCGTCGACGCCTTACGATCCCTTTTACGATACCTACGAGGATAAGGTCCAGTAGCAGTGCTGTAGGACAAGATCACTGTTAGCAAAGGAATCTGTGCATCACATATCAGTATTTTGTAAAATCATAGAGATAAGACCCGCCAGACCCATATAAACTGCTGTTTACTACTCAGTTCAAAGTCTAAGATTGTACATCAGTGTTTCTCAAGGTTTCTGCTTTGTGACACTCTTTTTTTTAATAAAAAGTAACACCCTGAAACAGGTTATGCCATATAATGATAAAAATGCCAACTAATGAAAAATATTGAAAAACCTGCAATTAGATTAATCCAAATAATTGCAAATATGTAAAATATTTAGTGAACTGTATTATATAAAATAAATATTTGTCTTATATACTACTGGTAGCCTTAATTTTTTTTTTAATTCTTTAAATTGTAACATATTTAGTAAACTGTGTTTTTTATATAACTTTTTGTCTTATATACTATTGGTAACCTCTCGTTTTTTGTTTTTTTTTAATTGCTTTAAATTATATTACCCTTCTGTCCCTAACTAACTGTACAGCTCTGAATTTGTGAGCTTGCATTATATATATGGATGGAGATTTCTACTAGGCAATTAAAGACACAGGAAACCCCCAAATTTTCTTTCATAATCTGGATAGAACATACAACTTTCCAATTTCCTTCTATTGTCAAATTTGCTTCATTCTCTTGTTATCCTTTGCTAAAAGAACAGCATTGCACTACTGGCAGCTAGCGGACACATCTAGTTAGCCAATCGCAAAAGACAAATGTTTGCAGGCACTAATCAGCAGCTAGCTCCCACTAGTGTAAGGTATATGCGTATTCCTTTTCAACAAGGGATACAAAGCATGTTTGATAATTGAAGCAAACTTAAAAGTGTCTTAAAATCACATGCCCTGAATCCTGCAAATTTAATTTTGACTTTTTTTATCCCTTTAAGAAGCTGCAGTGAACACATAAGAAAAGAAGTTTATGTATATTTGCCATGGAGTGGACTAGTAACTTTTCTCTGGCTAGTAAAAATATATTTTCCAAACCATGTATAATATTATACAGCTATATCATGGATTTTAAGTTTTGTATTTACCTAACATTTCATGGGTGTACATACCAAAAAGTAGATTAAGGATGACTTCTCGGCCAGCAGAGCTCTCGCTCTTGTTGAGACAGTATACTGTTCCTACAATCCATGGAATACCATGTCCAGAGATCTCCACCAGCTTCATCATAGGACGGGCGCTACCCCACGAGGAGCCCTCCCTGGCACAAACACCCATCGTCTTTGACAGCCAGAGGTCTACAGCCAACAGGGACCTAAGCGCAATCCCGAGGAAAGAAGGATTTAACTTCATGCAGTCTTCTTCTGGAAGCTGCTGCTGCTGAGATGAAGAACTAAAAGAATCCTTGCGGTGAACAGGACTGTCAGACGTCCTCAGTCGCGCCGAGACTGGCTCTGGAATACTTGTTCTATTTGTAAGCAGAGACATGAACTCAAATTTTCCATTAGGGTTAGAAGTGCTGGCGTTTGCCGCCCTTGTGACCCGTGGGCTTGGCATCTCAGTAGATTGAGCCTCCTGTGATTCTTACTCATAAACCTGTAGAAAGGTAGAATGCATATAATACAGAAACAAAGAGCAGGGCCAGGCAAATCCTCCGTTATATGTCCCCTAAATGTCTAAAATTGGTGCAGAAAATCATTTGATCTAGTTTTTTTACAAATATATTCGTAAAGTAATAGAAAGGTCAAAACTGAAAATGCTTCTAGTAAACGTTATTCAAACAACAGACATTCTCAGGCGGCTTGTACGGCACATATTAAGTCTTCACAAAAGCAATACACACCATCTTCAGCTCTCTGAACTTGAATACTGGTGCACGCCCCTCACAGGATATGTGTGTATGCCGCAGAAAAAAAGTAATAGCTTTTACTAGAAGCATTTTTGCTAGTGGAGGTTAGTATTTTGTAAACACGCTTCTACTTCACACCAAAATGCACCCAATTTTGTCCTTTTCTATCCCTTTAATGCACAATAAGAAATGCTGAACTCGCATAACCTGACAAGGACAAAAAAATGAAATAAAAGAGAGTGGACAGTGACAAAAAAAGCAAATCACAGAGAAATAGAGGTAGGAAGCAGATAGAGAGAAATTAGGTTGGCAAAGGGTAGCATAAGAGGGCAGCAAAGAGATAGAAATGAGGTGCATTTAGGGACCCAAAGGAAGAAGCAAGAGACGCGCCCCGGGTGCCTTCGACGGACCACACCCACGCCACCTGCCACGCCTGGACAGGGGCGACCGACAGCAAAACTGAGTTGGGAACTATGTCCCTAATGATGAAGATGCAGCAATGCAAAACATGGTGAAAGAATAGTGAAGAGCACAACGTGCAGAAAGTACCAGGATAACAGCATTATAGAGCAAGATATAAGGAGCACAAGAAACATATGAGGGCACAGAAAAAGAAACAAGGAGGGCACAGCTACAGAAATGAGTAGGAAGACAGGAATAGGGTGTATTAAAGAGACACTGGGGAGGAGGCACAGCAATAGGAATATGTAGGTCACATAGATAGACTTGATGGGGTTATGAACAAGAAAGCTTGGGGACACAATGACAGCTGGGCAAGGTACACAGGTACAATTGAGGGGGTAATACACAAGTGACAGTTGGGGACACAGTGACAGAACTCAGTAGTGTACATAGGTACAATTGAGGGGGTAATGAACAAGTGACAGTTGGGGACTCGGTGACAGAAGTTCGTAAAATACATAGGTACAATTGAGGGGGTAATAGACAAGTGACAGTTGGGGACACAGTGACAGAACTCAGTAGGATACATAGTTACAATTGAGGGGGTAATGAACAAGTGACAGTTGGGGACACAGTGACAGTACTCAGTAGGATACATAGGTACAATTGAGGGGGGTAATAGACAAGTTACAGTTGGGGACACAGTGACAGAACTCAGTAGGGTACACAGGTACAAGTGAGGGGCAAGGAACACGTGACAGTTGAGGACACAGTGAAAGAACTCAGTAGGATACATAGGTACAATTGAGGGGGTAATAGACATGTGACAGTTGGGGACTCAGTAACAAAACTGAGTAGGATACATGGGTACAATTGAGGGGTAATAAACAAGTGACAGTTAGGGACTCAGTGACATAACTCAGTAGGGTACATAGGTACACTTAAGGGGTAATATACAAGTGACAGTTGGGGACTCAGTGACAGAACTCAGTAGGATACATAGGTACAATTGAGGGGGTAATGAACAAGTGACAGTTGGGGACACAGTGACAGAACTCAGTAGGATACACAGTTACAATTGAGGGGGTAATGAACAAGTGACAGTTCTCAGTATGGTACATAGGTACAATTGAGGGGTTAATAGATAAGTGACAGTTAGGGACTCAGTGACCGAACTCAGTAGGGTACATAGCTACAATTGAGGGGGTAATTAACAAGTGACAAAACTGAGTAGGATACATAGGTACAATTGAGGGGTAATAAACAAGTGATAGTTAGGGACACAGTGACAGAACTCAGTAGGATACATAGTTACAATTGAGGGGGTAATAGACAAGTGACAGTTAGGGACACAGTGACAGAATTCAGTAGGGTACACAGATACAAGTGAGGGGTAAGGAACAAGTGACAGTTGAGGACACAGTGAAAGAACTCAGTAGGATACATAGGTACAATTGAGCGGGTAATAAACAAGTGACAGTTGGGGACTCAGTGACAGAAGTTTGTATAATACATAGGTAAAATTTAGGGGGTAATAGACAAGTGACAGTTGGGGACTCAGTGACAAAACTGAGTAGGATACATAGGTACAATTGAGGGGTAATAAACAAGTGACAGTTGGGGACTCAGTGACATAACTCAGTAGGGTACATACTACATAGGTACAATTAAGGGGTAATAAACAAGTGACAGTTGGGGACTCAATGACAGTACTCAGTAGGATACATAGTTACAATTGAGGGGGTAATGAACAAGTGACAGTTGGGGACTCAGTGACAGAACTCAGTATGGTACATAGGTACAATTGAGGGGTTAATAGATAATTGACAGTTAGGGACTCAGTGACCGAACTCAGTAGGGTACATAGGTACAATTGAGGGGGTAATGAACAAGTGACAGTTGGGGACACAGTGACAGAACTCAGTAGGATACATTTTAGGTACAATTGAGGGTTTAAAGAACAAGTGACAGTTGGGGACTCTGTGACAGAACTCAGTAGGGTACACAGGTACAATTGAGGAGGTAATGAAAAAGTGACAGTTGGGGACTCAGTGACAGAACTCAGTAGGGTACAAATGAGGGGGTAATATACAAGTAACAGTTGGGAACTCAATGACAGAACTCAGTAGGGTACATAGGTACAACTGAGGAGGCAATGAGCGAGTGACAGCTGGGGACACAGTGACAGAACTGAGTAGGGTACAAAGGTACAATAGAGGGGGTAATAAACAAGTGACAGTGGTCGACTCAATGACAGAACTCAGTAGGGTACATAGGTACAATTGAGGGTTTAAAGAACAAGTGACAGTTGGGGACTCGATGACAGAACTCAGAGTACATAGGTATGATTGAGGGGGTAATAGACAAGTGACAGTTGGGGACTCAGTGACAGAACTGAGTAGGGTACATAGGTACAATAGAGGGGGTAATAAACAAGTAATAGTGGGGGACTCCGACAATGACAGAACTCAGTAGGGTACATAGGTACAATCGAGGGGGTAATAAACAAGTAATAGTGGGGGACTCAGACAATGACAGAACTCAGTAGGGTACATGGGTAGAATTGAGGGTTTAAAGAACAAGTGACAGTTGGGGACTCGGTGACAGAACTCAGTAGGGTACATATGGAGTGATGACAATGTGTAGGAGCCGTGACTATTAAGAAGATAATGATATGCAGGTGTGATAGATGGCGTTGGTCACAGGCAAGAAACATCAAGTGATGAGGTAATATTTTGATATATATAAAATGCTCGATCCCGGTACTGACCTCGATTACACCAAGATCCCTGTCCTCGGGATTCACGTCCCCAGTTACGCTGTGTGTCTGATGTCACCTCCACGTCCCTACGCTAACTCCGGAACTTCCTCTGTAGTTTTGTGAGCGGAAACCTGTAGAGAAACAGCGGGCAGCCATGTTGTGGTTGGTTAAAGGAAACTACTCACTTGAGTGCATATGATAGACAGACATGTTGCGAATGGCAAGCCCGTGGTTGCCTTTGCTGATTGGCCCATTTTAGGATTGGCATTACCCAGAGACGTGCCATCTTTTGTTTGGCATCCTTCTAACTATAATATTATTATTGCTATTTGTATTTATTTTTAACTACAAATTACTGCATTTTAGAATAACAACACTTTTTACAGACCTGACCATTTGAATAACATTTCATAGTGTATGTTCATTTATATCAGGTCACTTGTCACAAACAAATCTACTATAATATTCAAATGTGTTCCTCCTCATTTTCATAATTATTTTTTTGTTTTACTTCATTCATTTCGAAAAAATAGTAATCCTGAGTATTTTATGTAAGGAGGTTTATTTCTTAATATTGTATAATGTAGGGTAACTAGGGTTGCCAGCTGTGCCTTATGCTTATAAAAATACGGGAGGACCAATAGGTCACTGGACACAGACATAGCTGGGTTCCCACAATGTCCCTCGAAAACGAAAAGCTCAACTTTAGGCCCCACCCTTGATCCCAGCACATATATTTTTAACCCCTTGGTTACTAGTAACACATGTACGTAGTAGTGATGTGACCCCTTGGCTGCCAGAAGTAAACACAGCAATGATTGAACGCCTGTAACACATATAATAGCAGACATCCCAAGTCTCCCTGAAGTTCAGGGAGTCTCCCTGATTGTAATAGCGGCTCCCTGATGCCAGCAAATGGAATGCAATCTCCCTGAAACTCCAAATACTCTGATCCAATGTGGCCGAAATCCGGAAAAGTGTTTCTTTAAGGAAAGCCTTTAGTTGCTGGGACGTTATAGAACCCTCAAAGCATGCATCAGTAACCAAAAATCCCCCACTGAGTTTAATAAAAATAAAACACAAATGCTACCTTATTTACTGCTCGTAATTAAACTTCATATTCTAAAATATTTGAGCATTCAACAAGCGTACCATCACTGGAAAATAGGTTTGTTGTATGTGGTAGTGCAATAAAGCTACTTTTTTTTAAATTTGACTTTAGTGGGAAGCTACATTAATGATACGTCTTTATCTTATTTAGAGTTTCAAGGTGTCCAATATATAACTGGGAGGGGGTGGGGGTTTGCGGCGCAGTAGTGGGAGAAGTCACCTCCCTGAAATGAGTTTTTGAAGGTTGGGATGTCTGTAATAGAAAATGCACATTGTAACTTCTTTTTTAGCCATATTTCTAATGCATAAAGGCCTAGAAGGACCTCTACATTTAGCCGACAGGGGTCTTTAAGTGCCCAGTATTTTTGTACAGATTGTACTGAACAGCCTGCTCAAATACTGGACACCTTATTTGTATGGTTCAGATAAACTATAATTAATATAAAATTGATACAGACATAAAGGCTTCTAAATGTGGGGACTCTACTATTAAATAATGACAGACCTAGCACCTGTAGTTTCCTAGCTACACTGCACAATTACATATGCTAATTAGTATGGCTGGTAAGCCCAGAGGTAATCACATGACATGATCCTGAGGCTCAGCCATATTGCTGTAGATATTACCAGACCAAGCAGTTCATGTCATTTTAATAATCTATTCCCCCAATATGAGCACTGGAAACTCAGGATTTATAATGGGAGTATTGTTAGAACTTAAAGGGACAATAAACCCCTTGTAATTGCAAGACATTTCTGTAACCGTTCTACAGAATAACATATCAGCCAAGTGTAAACATTTGTTTAACAAAATAAAATCCTGTTTACTGCAACTGGTTTTCAATAGAAAAACCGCACCCCACATTTGCCTTATTTGGAGGAGGCAAATAAGTTTGAGTCAGCAGACAACAAGGCTTATCATTGCCATTAAAGGGACAGTAAACCTTAAAAATAATGTTATATAATTCTGCACATAGTGCAGAATTATATAACATTATATTAGCCAAACATTTATAAAACATAATTTCCCCTATTAATTTAAAAAAAAAAAAAAAAACGCTGTTTTACAGACCCGCTCTCTGCTCTCTGCTTAGCGGGTCTGTTATATTTACTCAGCGCGGGTCTGTGAAACAGTGTTTTTTTTTTAATTAATAGGGGAAATTATGTTTTATAAATGTTTGGCTAATATAATGTGCAGAATTATATAACATTATTTTTAAAGTTTATTGACACTTTAAGTTAGTATAAAGAGAATTGTTTTACAAATGTTATCTATTAAAGCCAATTAGGAATAGATTTGATGCAGAGTTAGCTCTGAAAAGTCAGCAGGATGCGGTTCCAACTCAATGTACAATTATCAGAGCTAAATTACATGAAAAGGGGCAAAATAAATAATGAGTATATTACAAAGTTGTTCTATTATGCATAATTAAACATCCTATGTTAAAGCTACACTAATAACATAACTAAACTGACAGTCATGTATAATGTGATGCCTGGTTGTCATGGTGACAGTCGTAGAGTGGCTTATGTGATGCAGCTGTTTTGTCACAAAACCAACTGACAACACAAAGCCACCAGACCAGCCTCATAACTGCTGCTCACATTACTTGAGTTGCCAGACTGATCCTGCTGAGCTTCAGTAATCACTGACATGTAAATATTAGTTATCTAATATCTTTATTTCACAGCTAGCACTGGTGGGAGCTGCAGGTATGAACACCAATTACTACAGGTACTGTTACTATGATCACCCCAACTCAGTAACTGAATAATACTAAGTCATCTTTATATACATTGTAAAATAATACAGATAAATGACAGAAGTAATAGCTTAAACTTTGTAGGTTCCTATAGGCACCAGTACTCTGATATAAAACATAGCATACAAACTGTACATAACAATAATCAATATTATCTTCACATCTTTATTTAAAAATACATATAATTTAATAAATATTTAATTTTTTAAAATAATTATTTTAAACATATTATAGCATTATAAGTATTATAGCCATAACTGTAGAACACACCAATGCCTTTCTGTGCTTCCTCTACATATCTTTATAAGACTTGCAGCTGGCAGTAAAGGCTTTAAACCAGCTTTAAGGATGGTAAAAAATGCTCTAAAGCAAGGACTTCTCGTAAAGGCCTAGAATATAAACCCCACGGCATAGGTCTGCAATTTATACGCTGCAAACTAACTGGTGCTGGGACCCTCATTAAACACTGTACTGTAAGGTGCAGCATCTGATGCAGCTGTTATTTCTGCTTGACCCGGATGAAGAAAACGAAACTAGCGATCCAAAATGAATTCATATCAGACAGATGTGCATCTGACCAGTAGTATATACTCGCTGATGGCAGATGTCCTCACGCGGCAAACTCACTGGTTCTGAGACCCTCATTAAACACTGAACTGTAAGGTGCAACATTTGATGCAGCTGTTTATTCTGCTTGACCCAGATGCAAACTCACTGGTTCTGAGACCCTCATTAAACACTGAACTGTAAGGTCCAGCATCTGATGCAGCTGTTTGCTCTGCTTGATCCCGATGAAGATAAGATAACTGGCGATCTGAAATAAATTCATATCAGACAGATGCGCATCTGACCAGTAGTATATACGCGCTGATGCCAGATGTCCTCACGCTGCAAACCTACTGGTGCTAGGACCCTCATTAAACAATGTACTGTAAGGTGCAACATTTAATGCAGCTGTTTATTCTGCTTGACCCAGATGCAGAAACTGCAACTGGTGATCTGAAATAAATTCATATCAGACAGATGCGCATCTGACCAGCAGTATACGCGCTGATGGCAGATGTCCTCACGCTGCAAACTCACTGGTTCTGAGACCCTCATTAAACACTGTACTGTAAGGTGCAGCATTTGATGCAGCTGTTTGTTCTGCTTGACCCAGATGAAGAAAAGGCAACTGGCGATGTGTAATAAATTCAGATCAGACAGATGCGCATCTGACCAGCAGTATACGTGCTGATGGCAGATGTCCTCACGCTGCAAACTCACTGGTTCTGAGACCCTCATTAAACATTGTACTGTAAGGTGCAGCATTTGATGCAGCTGTTTGTTCTGCTTGACCCAGATGAAGAAAAGGCAACTGGCGATGTGAAATAAATTCAGATCAGACTGATGCGCATCTGACCAGCAGTATACGCGCTGATGGCAGATGTCCTTATTGGGATGTTTATATTAATAAACTGTAAGTATCTAAGGTAAGATTTTCTGAGATTAATAAGTTTGTAAGCTCTTTGAGCAAGACATCGCATTACCACACTAGATTGTAAATACAGATCCTGTTCCAAGAGCCCACAGACATGTGCAGTGAGGTCAGATCATTTCTCACATTTCTGTTGCGCATTCCTTTACTTTCCCATTTCATAAAAATCTTTAGCTTTAATTTGTTTCTGATATACATCTCTGTGACATTAGAAAATGAATCATAACACCAACAATAAAGCATAATTACATATACACTGCTATAACTTTAATAAACTGATATTAAATCAAATTGAATGGCTTAAATTCACTCTCATTGCACATATCTGTATAATTTAATAATGTTAAGGATATTGGTGAAGAGAATACAATATGATTGATATATTTGCACTTATAGTAGGGACACCAATAATACTACTAGGATATAAGCACCTTGCAGCTGATTTACAATTTTATCTAAAAACTGCAGCACCCTGGAACAAGGACTGTCATGTCTGCAACACTAAACTTGAATGACTACAGTCAATGTGGGAGTGGGACACGCACTACTGTTGGATTTGTGAAGCAGATAGTCTTAGTGAAGCACAAGATTTGATACGTCATGGGGTGGTCCTTTGTTTTCTAACTCAGATTGAAAAATAAAAAATACTGCATTATAAGGTACAGCGTGTCATGCACCTATGTTTTTGCATTGGATTAAAAATCCTTACAAGATGTGCATAGACTGATTCATATCTGGCAAGCAGTATGACTAAGACTGGAAAACTCTATGGCAGTGGCAGGAAGATTGAAGATTTCAGAGGGACTAGTGTTATGTCACATGCTGAGTGCAGTCTTACATCAGGCTTTCTTTTATTTCTCTACACTATAAGTACCCAGAGTTAAGTTCTCCTTAAATACAAGATTGTAATCTCTTTGAGCAAAGCACTTAAACACTAGATTGTAAGCTTCTTGGAACAGGGTATGCACTTACACCCATTGAAATCCTTTAGAGCAGGGACTCCCATTGTACCAAATACATGCATTGTTGTTAATAGAGTGAGATAAACCCTCCATTTAATTAGTTCAGCAAGGAATAAATATACAATGGATATAATATAGAAATTATCCCACAGAGTGTATTAGTAATTTAAAATGCATTTTTTTAATATGGCACCCCGTATGCTCCTGTCAGTTTAAACCAGTAGTGTAGCAAACTGTGAAATACATGAGGCTTAAATAACACAGCATCAACCATAGGCAGCCTGTTTCGCTACTTTGGGACTCTTTCTCACTCAAGTCATTATGGTTGATGCTGATATCCTCGAGCATTCCACCCTTTGCTATAGGGCTGCCCATTATATTGAAATGGATTTTAAATTATGTGTTGCAATTTTGCACAGATAAGTATATTTGTTTTTTGCTAAGATTAAGACAATGGAGGGATGAGCCCAAAACGGGCCAAACAGGCTGTTTATGGTTGGTGCTGCTGTTCTACTCAAGCATTCATTTCACGCTTTGTAAGTGTGGTTTTGAAAATTATTGTAATCATCAGCGAAACTGGCATATAACTGTAAACCTTAAATCAATGCTTGAGTCCAATAACATAGCACCTACATCATACTGAAGAGCCCCAAAGAGGGCGAAACAACCTGCCTATAGTGAAAAAACACTTTACATTTGTAGTATTACAATATATTATTTCACTGCAAGACACCACTCATTTTGTACTGGGTTTGTATGTAAGCAGAACTACTATAGAATAATAAGGCTTCCTATCATAAGATTCAAGATTTTGCCTGATTTGCCAGTGCCCTTGACATATTAAAAGGGTTTCTACCTAAAACTATTAAATGGTCAGATGTTCTGCACATATCTGCAATAAATATGTTTGTATGTTTATATATGAGGACACAAAGAATATCTGTCAATGATAGCAGCAACTTGATCACCCGAAAATCCCTAGCAGTTATGTCCATGCTTATTTCAGTGCAGGCCTCCATTTCCCAAGTTGCCTACTTGCCTCATTTGTCAGTGCCATAATGATCTAACTATCTATAATAGGACCACTACTCGGATAAACAGACAAGCCTCCCTTAGAAAATGTAACCCACACTGCATAAATGTAAAGTTCAAAATCCTCACATTTTCATATATGACGTAAAAAACAAGCTCATCATACTGTAACACACAAAGAGGCCTATTTATCAAATGTCTGTCTGACCTGATCCGACAGTGCGGATCAGGTCCGACAGACATCGCTGAATGGGGAGAGCAATACGCTCTCCATATTCAGGATTGCACCAGCAGCTCTTGTGAGCTGCTGGTGTAACGCCGCCCCCTGCAGACTCGGGGGGTGTCAATCAACCTGATCGTACTCGATCGGGTTGAATTGTGGTGATGTCTGTCCGCCTCATCAGAGCAGGCGGACAGGGTTATGGAACAGCGGTCTTTAGACCACTGCTTCATAACTGCTGTTTCTGGCGAGCCTACAGGCTCGCCAGAAACACGGGCCCTCAAGCTCCATTCAGAGCTTGATAAATGGGCCTCATAGTAAAGAAGGCTTAATTATAGTATACTGAGAACTTGAAAAACAGCCCTATTGATACTTTAGGGGTAGAAAGAGGATAACTACATTATTTGTTTACAAAATGAATACTAATGTATGATTTTTGCACATGTCTAGTAAATTCTTTATGCCTTGATAAAAAATATAATGTTCTAATTCTTGAGAGCATTTATTGTTAAACGTTTGCAGTACACTACAGGTTACATCCTATGGGACCTACTAAAGGGATATGAAACCCATTTTTGTTCTTTCAGGATTCAGATAGAACATTACAGGCAATTTTTAAACGATTTTCCAATTTACTCCTATTATGAAATGTGCTTAATTCCCTGCTTGTTTACATTTAAGGCTAAATTTAATCCCTTAAAAACTAGAGATCCCAGTAATGCATTGTAAAGTCTCCACCTCAAACATTCCTGCACAGGAAACATTGGGTTCCGGTCACGTTTTACCCATTCTCACATTGCAGATGTGATATTCTTGATGTGATATACATGTTAATGAGACATTCCATATTGTATCATCTCACTAGGATAAAAATATTAAAGGGACAGTCTACACTAAAATTGTTATTGTTTAAAAAGATAGATAACACCTTTTAATACCCATTCCTAGCTTTGCACAACCAACATTGCTAGATTAATATACTTTATAACATTTAAACCTCTAAGTTTCTGCCTGTTTCAAAGGCTCTATAGACAGCCTCTTAATCACATGCTTTTTTATTTGCTTTTCACAACAGGAGACTGATAGTTCATGTGAGCCATATTTAAGATTTAGCACAACACAGTTCTAAATGCAAGTCAATAGATAATACATAAAAAGTCATGTGATCAGGGGGCTGTCAGAAGATGGTTAGATACAAGGTAACCACAGAGGTAAAAAGTATATTAATATAGCTGTGTTGGTTATGCAGAACTGGGGAATGGATAATAAAGGGATTATCTATCTTTTAAAATAATAAACATTCTATTGTAGACTGTCCCTTTAACTGCTTAATGCATTTTATAAGAATAGTATTGGGGTTATGTTCAGCCTCCCTCTAGTCATGAGTGCTATCATGTTGTAATCTAAACTTTCAATGCATTTCAGCACTGATGTGCAGTAACTCTTCTTAAAATACCTGCAGTGTAACCTAGGTTCCAAAATGGTGGATTATAGAGGGGTGGTTGAAAAGTATTAAGTGTTTACTGTCCCCCCAAGTCGCATCCTCCAAGCATTGAGAGAGATCACTTTTTACTTGTAAAGGAGGTGCCTGCCATATAGAGTTAAATTATTAGTACACACCTGCGGCTAGATCTTGCAATTAGAATTCTTGTATATGCCAAACCATGAGATATATTAGTATTGCTCATTCTCAGGTGTGCACCTGTTTTGTTAAGTTTCCCATATATGTGTATATACGAATGTGTGCACAGAACAGAATAGTTATGACTGAGCTGACTATATCAAATGTATATACACAAACCATTTACTTATACACATGAAATGCTTTCTAGGATCTGAGCTTGACAAGACCATACTCTGAGCTTCCCAGCCCCATTTTCCAATCTAACAATGCACCTGTTTCCAGAACATACCCAGGTGACTGGGATGGTTCAAGATGTGCTGGTCCATAGGAGTAAATGGGTACTTGTGACAGGGCTTCATCTTACACTACCTATTCCTATCATTAGTTTGTTTAATTTCCCTTCTCCCACCTTCTCTCCTTGGTCTTTGGTAGAGCACTGAATGTGTAAATATGGCACTATCCTGCAAATTCAGGGCAGCTGGCACCTTTGAGGTCTGAGTGTTACAGTAAGGGGTATCCATGGGTCTATAGGTCCCTTTAGGTTTAGGGGAGGGCTGTAAAATAGTTGGGGGGGTCCCAGTCTGGTTTTTCACCTAGCCAGTAAATGTATTATTTTATGGTTCCACTGTTGCATCCTGTATATTATGCCCATATTCAGTATGATTAAAGGGATGTCTCATTGTTGTTATAAAAAGCACGAATATGTGTCTTATACTTAATAGAAATAACTGCAATATGTATTATTCGTCTATTTAAATGGATTTTACCTTTTCTTATCTGTGCTTCTTGTCACAGCCCTAGAAGGAGGAGGAGGCCTATGCAGGAAGGTTTATCTTAGCCTGGTGTTGTAAAACTTCTAGGCTAGTGAATAGACTAGATAACAGGAAATCAGATTTGCTCATGCCCAGATATGACAGAATAAAACAGGGTCAGTCAACACCAGAATTGTTGTTGTTTCAAAAGATCAAAAAAAAGATCCCTTTATTACTCATTCCCCAGTTTTGCATAATCAACACTGTTATATTAATATACTTTTTACCTCTGTGATTACCTTGTATCTAAGCATCTTCTGACAGCCCCCTGATCACATGACATTTTATTTATTATCTATTGACTTTCATTTTAGCAAATTAGTAAAGTGTCTGCCACAAGCCACAGGCTCGATCACAATGTTATCTATATGGCTGACATAAACTAGCTTTCCACTGTTGTGAAAAGCAAATGAAAAAGTATGTGATAAGAGGCGGCCTTCAAGGGCTTAGAAAATATTATATGAGCCTTCCTAGGTTTAGCTTTCAACTAAGAATACCAATAGAACAAAGCACAATTGGTGATAAAAGTAAATTGAAACATTGTTTAAAATTGCATGCCCTATTTGAAACATGAAAGTTTTTTTGGACTTGACTGTCCCTTTAAGTTTTGAAAATCCTTTACCCTTATCACACTGAGGGGCTACACTGATAATTTCTAAGTGCTAATTTTGCAATAAAACAAGTAAGTTATTTGCTGTTTTTTTACACAATCTTTTTCTTTTTATATTTACTTGGGTTTAACATATTTGTTTTTACCAAAGGAGCACTGTTTGATATCCCTTTAAAACACTGAACCACAAGCACAAGTCTAATATCTAAACCTCTGTTATTTTTCCAAGTGTTTAAATCTATAAATAAAATAAAAGCTAAATGTAAAATAAAATATAAATCCTCCTGACTCTAAACCTGTTGACTTGTCTCCAAGTATGTATTGATTTCGCATGCAGCGTTCTTGATCTCATAATTGAATAAATATCTATTTAATTATCTTACTATTGTGTGTGTTATGACGCATCGCTATAATTTCAAACACACCCTAAATTAATAATTAGTTTTGCACTGTCAGTGTGCTCTGTGTATATTGCTATAGTTTGTTCAGAAGTTGTAATTTTAATCTAATTATATTTCTAATTGGTTCCAGGACCGGTCTTAATTATTTGTCATAAGTAACTGATACTGGTTTATAGCATGCAAAACTGTGTGTTCAATGTAAGGCCCAGGGGCCATAGTGCACCATCAAGGGAATTTTATATGGGTTCCCAGTGAGGAATCTTTCATATAAGTAAAGGAGTTTTATTTCAGCACTTTCACCATAGTTCCCAATTTTCTAGCAGTTTGTGGGATTGTCATGGTTTTATACCAGTCAAGTCACTTCCTCTATTCTTAGGCTTGTCAGCTGCCCTTCAAAGAAATACTGGATGACCTTAAAGGGACATTCCGGTCAAAATTTAA
Organism: Bombina bombina; assembly: GCF_027579735.1. Lineage (NCBI taxonomy): Eukaryota > Metazoa > Chordata > Amphibia > Anura > Bombinatoridae > Bombina > Bombina bombina. Next base: position 24,870,394 of record NC_069508.1, read on the forward strand.
ATGTGCATAGATCAATTACATCTTTCACCAGAAACATATTTGCAATATACATGTATTGGGAAAAGGTTTACTAGTAAATGTTATCACTGTTTTAGTGTTAGTATTTTTCTCTGCACGTGCTAGATATTCTCAGTGCACCAGCTTTTTTAATACTGCAGCTGCTCAGAGAGCAGCGGGGCTTGTATCGTGTGAGCAATTAACAAACTGAGTCATTACCAGATGGTACAAGCACCTTAAGCTCTCTGTTTAAAATGCTGGTGCACGGTGCATACTTAAATACACATTTGAAACAGCTATAGCTTTTATTAGAAGCATTTTTGCTAATGCATGTATATTACAAAAATGCTTCTATTCAAAACTTAAATGCATCTATGTAAATTCCAATTTTGTCTGGAATGTCCCTTTAAGGTGAACCGGCACAGGTGGTAGGTGGATTAAGACAATGGTCCCTATCTAAACCTCTACCTTATGCCCTACCAGAGACCCTGATATAAATATATATATTCTAATTAGCTATAGACATGCACTCATTCCAATTTCTTCAACTCTTAGCCTGGGTGCATCCCTTTTTTTCATATCCATGAGGCTCAATAACTGAAGGGCACTCTCAGGTCTTTATTATAAAAAATCTTTGTTTTATTTATATTCCATCAAAATTCTGTGTCATCGTTTCAGCTTAGTAACAAAAATTGATGTCTTGAAAAAGGCTTCTGGATTAGCCAAAATGTTGGCACTGAATTTTGATGGAATATAAATGAAACAAAGATTTTTTATCGTAAAGCCCTGAGAGCGCCCTTCAGTTATTGAGCTATATATATATATTGACTGCCAGTTGTACACACACGCAATGTATATACACCAACATGACTGACAACCAAAACAGAAAGCAGTGCTGTAACCATTCTGTGACTTCCAGTAGCCCATGTAACAGTGATTTTTTTTTCTCGGCTGACAATAATAAATAAAGTAGTGCATATACAGTGCCAGTTATTGCTGCCACCATATTTATAATGGATAGAAGAATTCATCTGACACTCAAGGGAGTCCAAAGTCTTCTCACTCACTAATTTATACTGCTCATACAGGGTGACATTACTTTGTGTGGCACAGTCCTGCTTGGGACTAAGTATCCAACACTGTGAATGTTCAACCTTTTCTCCATTTTTAAAAGTTTACTCTTGTACCCTGTTTGGAAAAGAAGTGTCACTTTATACGTCTGCAATTCTCATTGATTGATCCATAATCACATGTCCTTCTCCATCATCTGTCCCATTGGTCGGTAGTAAATTAAACTGAATATTTTCTTAAACTTGCAACTTCTGTCTGAACCATGACAGTTTCATGTTGACTTGAATTTTCCTTTAAGGGATTCTGCACTATTTTTGTTACTGTCATAAAGTTTACCTCAGCTCAGCGGTCTTGTTTTTAATGGAAAAAAAAGTGTAACAAATACTGATATAGTGATATAGCGATAACACAAGAATTAAGTAAAACGTACAAATATATCCTTATCCATTGCATTGTCACATTTATAATTAATAAAACATTGTATCACACTTATTTGCACTAGCATTCCATATTTTATGTGTGTTCTGATGTGTATGGTGAAAATACAGTGATTGCTGACACAATACTCACTGATGCAATGACTGAAGTTTAGCAAATCAATCCTCTAACCTCTATATCAAAATTCAAGTAATCTGAACTTATTTTAATGTTAATATGTTAATGATCTAATTTGTACATGATCCTTTGACTGTCTGTGTGTAATGTGATATGAGGCTTTTGGATATAACCAAACAAGACTGTGTTTACTGTAAGATATTGGTCACTATACTTTGCAGCTGTAAATATGGGTCTTATTGTTTGCAAAATGTGCGTTATTTTGCAGTCCAGGTACACATGCGTTGAAAGGTGTCCTAAGTATGTTTAACTTGTCTTCTTTGCTGTGACAATTTGTGTTTGTTGTCTGACAGTAAGGGACAGACATACCTGAGTTTCTGCATTTATTAAGCAATCACTGTTCAAAATGTTGCAGGGTCAATGTTCAGAATATCTTTCTGGATGCTGTCCAGTCTCTCTTTGGCAGAGGAAAAACCACAATTTTCAGAATTAAACTACAGAAAACTAGCAAAATAAATCATTAACATATGTTACAAGTTGTTTTTACTAAACATTTTGGGGAATTTCATTTTGCTTTTAATACCCCTTACAGTTTTGCTGGGTCAGTTTCTGTCCTTGGAAGCAATTAAAGGAGGACATTTGCTCAGGAAAAAGACCAGAGTACAGCAAAAAGACAAAATGTAAATCATTATTTATGCAAATGTCTGGTCTGCTGTGCTGGTTAAAGCAATAACTAATTGAGACTGAAAGTGCCAGGAATTGGAAATGGGTTAAACATTAATTGAATGTCCCAGAGTCACTTCCCATTTACTCTACTTAAATAAATCACCCATAAATAAAACCTATATTTGTATATACAGTATAGGTCACGATAAATGCATGTGACCTTTCCTTGTCTCAAGAACATTTGGTTTACGATAAATTGCTGTATGTAGGCTGTCTGCCAGAGGGGGGTAGAATTGATTGCTGTTTTATATGCTTTGCATTATCAGCATGTCCAGAGTAACTGAGACACTAACTTCAGAGAGCATTAGCTGCTGAGAGTGACAGCAGAGAGACAGAGCTACTTGCAGGAGACTCACTTCGGGAAATATGCTTTCATTAAAGGGAACTTGCAGCTATGCATGTTAAAGGGACATTAAACAAGTTGAGATTGTAATACTAAATGTTTAATTATATATAATAAAAAAACATTTGCAAAATCCTTTCATTAATTATTTATTTGTGCAGTTTACAGAATTATCAACCAGGCCAGATTGGTAAATCAAACCGGCCCTCAGCCCAGTCCCCCCCCAGCCCTTTATCTTGCCTGCTAAGTGTTCTAAGGGGCTACTGATCTGCTCCCCAGGCCCCCACACCCTGCTGCCATTAGTGTCCTTGAATAGATGCATTATGCGTGTGCACAAGGCTCACTCTGTGATCTCCCTCTGCACCCTCTGCCAACTGATGTGGCCCTGCGGTGCCGGAGGCCCACCAGGAAATCTCCCGGTACCCCGGCAGGCCAGTCCAGCACCGTTTACAACTGTCTCTAGTTGACATCAGCAGAGAAGGCAATCTAGGTTACAACATGGCAGCTCCCATTGGTTTATGCACACTAAAACTTTACACTTGCTTTTTATTTTGTAGCTAAGGGTCACTGAAAGTTAAATGTTTGAAGTATAATTTGATAGAGATGGTTTCTGAACATATCTATTAGTCAATGTATCACTTGGGTCTATGTAAGCATAATTAACCATCACTTGTAAAGGTTAAATAGATATGCTGGTTAGACAAGGATTGAAACCAAAGTAAAGTATATGGTAGATTTTCTTTTTAATATATATTTAGAATATATTTATAGAATTTACCTGTATGTCCAAATCTCATAATACTTTTTCCAGATTAGATTAATTTCAAGTATCAGACTCGCTAATACCGAGAGTTGGGGAAACAAATATCCAGGACTTTGTTATTTCGAACCATGCTCCAATTTCTTTGACTCTAAATGAACCAGTTAAAGCTAATTATAATTCCTTTTACTTTCCTATCTAGTTAAGTCAGTCAAATTTGTAGAATTTTTGAAACAAAGTTGGAGGGAGTATAGCATTAACAATATAGAATATAGAGAGAACATGGCAATTTATTGGGAAGCAGCCAAAGTGACACTAAAAGCGGAGATAACATCCTATTACATTAATTTGAAGAATGAAGGGAATATTGAAAATACTAAACTGCCAATAATCTCTCAGTGGCATACTCTCAATTTAGACTACACCCATCTAGGGAAAATAGATATAGTTATCTAAAAGCCCAAAAAGAGAGAGACCTGTTTCCACTGATACCTGGTCTGCAAAGCATGGTCAGGGCAGGTATATCACCTACACTGCGCACTGTGAAGCGGGCGTAACCCTTACACTACCTGATCGATACAACATCATACCTGATGTTTTAAAGCACGTTATTCCAAACAATTTAGGAATGTTAGGTGATTTATGCCCTTTATGGATTAAAACCAGACTCTGCATCAACTATGTAATTTTCCATGGGAGTTTTGCCATGGATCCCCCTCCGGCATGCCACAGTCCAGGTGTTAGTGCCCTTGAAACAACTTTTCCATCACTATTGTGGCCAGAAAGAGTCCCTGTGGGTTTTAAAATTTGCCTGCCTATTGAAGTCTATGGCGGTTCGCCCGGTTCGCCCGTTCGCAAACTTTTGCGGAAGTTTGCGTCTGCCGTTCGCGAACCCAAATTTTTAGGTTCGCGACATCACTAATTACTAACAATTCAGAGGAGATAACCTCACTCTTTCAGAAATTTTATGAAGATTTATATATCTCCCAGAATCCTGCGATGGAGGGTATTCAGAGGTTTTTGAAGGATTCAAAACTACCAGAGATAGATGCAGAAGACATTGAGATGTTGAATGCACCTATATCTGATAAGGAAATTATTAATACTATGAGACACATGAGGAAGGGGAAAGCCCTGGGACCGGATGAGCTCTGTGACGTGAGTCACCAAGATCTGAGGGCCTGTTATGGAACATTCTTTGGGCAGGAGGTACATGGGCTTAAGGATACCCAGAGACTGCATGGGAATGTGGAATTTTATATGCTGGACACCCCATGTACTTTCATAACTCTGTCTTATTTCCATGTCACCCTGTATCCATAAATACAGGATGGGTACAGGGTGTGAGTGCCCCTTGTGGGAGCAATTGTGACTCTATAAACCAAGTGGGCATAAAGGAGTTAATAGTTAATAAGAGCTGTTTATATATTTTGTAATAAGATCTATTTTATTTACGTTTCTGATCTGATTGTGTCTCAGAAGTCTGTCTGGGTAAACTGATTGTGTTCCTGTGTGATTATGTTAACTAGACTGCCCAAAATCAGATTGTCTGAGTAAACTTTCCTCCCCAGTTAATTAACTTGATATGTTAATCTGTTTTACCTGTGAATAGACAATTGTTAGAGGTTTGATGTATTGTTTGTATGTTTGCTTTACTGTTTAACCAATTGCCTCTGTAACCTGAAGCTTTGTGACTCTGGAATGCCAGGGTGTATAAATAGGTATGCTGCTTTTAAATAAAGTGTTCATTTTTTGTATTCAGACCACTGAGTGCTGCCTCAGTTCTGTTCCCCTACATAACTTTAGACTGCGGTCAAAGGGAGATACAAGGAGCTATTGCTCTGGATAAAGGGATGTCCAGGACAAGGGAAGTGTTCTGACGGAGGTACTCATTCGGGGTACCAGGCAGTCCATCACATTTGGTGGCAAGCACTGGGATTGATTTCTTGTCCTGCTGACAGAGGAGGAACGGCACTGTCACCCGCAGCTATGGAAGTGGAGCTCCTATGTCGAATGCAGCAAGTGCTGACCCACCTTGATGAACCTGTTTCTGCACAGGACAATCTGGGTTGGAGGGAAGTGCTGCCTAGCTATCAGTCCCTAAGCAGCACTAAAAAGATGCGCCAATGGCAGCCAGTGAAGGATCGCAGCCAGAATTTCTCCCCAGCAGCGGGTATATTCTATGAGAGAGGCAGAGGTCGGCCGGGTGAGTGATGCTCTGTTTGGGACAATTTGTTTGGGGTACTGTGTGGATACGGGCTGTGGGGAAATGGATCTACGGATTAACTTTGAAGTCAACCCGTATGGGGTCTCCTCCTGTGTTAGTCTCCTTCCGAAGGGGGAGATATGTGACGTGAGTCACCAAGATCTGAGGGCCTGTTATGGAAAATTCTTTCGGCAGGAGGTACATGGGTTTAAGGATACCCAGAGACTGCATGGAAATGTGGAATTTTATATGCTGGACACCCCATGTACTTTCATAACTCTGTCTTATGTCCATGTCACCCTGTATCCGTAAATACAGGATGGGTATAGGGTGTGAGTGCCCCTTGTGGGAGCAATTGTGACTCTATAAACCAAGTGGGCATAAAGGACTTAATAGTTAATAAGAGCTGTTTTTATATTTTGTAATAAGATGTATTTTATTTACGTTTCTGATCTGATTGTGTCTTAGAAGTCTGTCTGGGTAAACTGATTGTGTTCCTGTGTGATTATGTTAACTAGACTGCCCAAAATCAGATTGTCTGAGTAAACTTTCCTCCCCAGTTAATCAACTTGATATGTTAATCTGTTTTACCTGTGAATAGACAATTGTTAGAGGTTTGATGTATTGTTCATATGTTTGCTTTACTGTTTAACCAATTCCCTCTGTAACCTGAAGCTCTGTGACTCTGGAATGCCAGGGTGTATAAATATGTGTGCTGCTTTTAAATAAAGTGTTCATTTTGTGTTCAGACCCCTGAGTGTTGCCTCAGTTCTGCTCCCCCTCCATAACTTTAGACTGCGGACAAAGGGAGATATCAGGAGCTAATGCTCTGGATGAAGAGATGTCCAGGACAAAGGGAAGTGTTCTGACGGAGGTTCTTATTCGGGGAACCAGGCGGTCCATCACAGGCTCCTTCTTGAATTTTATTGATTATTAAAAGAAGAGATCATGTAGGATCTAAAGGAGCTTTATGAACAATATTACCAGCAGAATAAAACAATTACAGCTCAATTTAAATTAGCAAATATAATATTATTGCCAAAAGATGATAAATATCCTACCCAGGTGTCCTCATATAGACCTATCTCGCTCTTGAATCTTGATTATAAGATCTTTATGAAGACTGTAGCAGATAGATTGAAAGTAATTTTACCAAAACTTTTACATATAGATCAAGCAGGTTTTGTTATGGGAAGAACGACTGAGTTAAATATTAGGAACATTTTACAGGTGATTTGTCATTATAGCGGAGATACTGGGGGCATTGATGTCTCGGCCCTGCCGGAGGCCTTCCTGCTATCTCTGGATGCAGAGAAGGCCTTCAACAGAGTCGAGTGGAAGTATATGGAAGCGCTGTTGTCTGTGTTTTGTTTGTCGAGTGGAAGTATATGTTTGAGACCTTGAAGACGTTTGGTCTGAAGGGGAACTTTTTGAATTTGGTGTCTAATGTATATTCGGATGCTAATGCTTCCATTTTAGTGAATAATTGTATGTCACCTTCTTTTTGTCTAGCTAGGGGAACCAGGCAGGGAGGCCCTATGCCGCCACTTTTATTTGATTTAGTCCTGGAGCCCCTGGCTATAAGACTTAGAGAAATACTAGTCAGTGTTAGAGTATGTAAAGAAAGTTTTCAGTTAGCCCTCTTTGCGGATGATTTAATGTTGTGCGTATCTTTGCCAGAAAAAAAGTTGGCAAGATAATAAGTATTTTGGAGGAATATGGGAAGATCTCGGGATATACGATAAATTACTCTAAGTCTAAAATTCTATGGTTAAAAAGAACAATAAGTAAGGAACAGACATATCCATTTCCTGAGACAAAGAGTTTGAAATATCTGGGTATATATCTTTCGGCAGACCCAAGTAAATGGTATAGCCTTAATATATCAGTAATTCTTCAAAAGAGTGCTGATAGTTTAAATAAGTGGGTTAACTTGCCTCTTTCTTTGTCAGGTAGAGTGGCAGCTTTTAAAATGTTTACCCTCCCTAGAATACTTTATCCACTTAGGATGTTACCTTTGGCTATTAAAAAACAAGATATTTTTAAATTTCTAAAAGCTTTAAGGTATTTTCTTTGGAGAGGGAAAAAAGCAAGGATTAGTCTAGATAAACTATACCTACCAAGTATAAAGGGGGGATTGGCCTTACCTAATATTAAATTATACAATCAAGCAATTCTTTTGAGGTGTCCCCTGGACTGGTTAGCACAAACAGACAATTTTACAAATTGTAATATGGAGGAATCAATAAGTGCCCCTTATTCTTTGCCTTTTATTCTACATGCATCAAATAAAGAGTTAGGACCAGAAATTTTTGCTCACCCATTGTTGAAAGACATTCTTGTAACTTGTAGAAGAACGATGAAGGTGAAAGGAGGGCGCTATATTATTTCAAAATATCTGCCCTTTTTAGGGAATCCGAGATTTACACCTGGGTTACAAGGTGGGGTATTTCAGGTCTGGAAAAGGAAAGGAATTGTCTTACTCAAACATCTGATCCTTTAACGACAAAACCATATATTTTTAGTGATTTTCAAAGGATTTATAAGTTCCCTAAAAAAGAATGGCTACATTTTAGACAGGCAAAACACCACTTAGGTCAGATGATTAGGGCTGTACCGGAATTAGGTCATAGTCACCCACTATTGGACTGTCTTAAAATTTAAAAAGGCCTAATAGCTTGTATATATGCTATTTTACAAAGTAAGGTAGAGGAAAAATTAATTAAAGAATATAATAACAAATGGGATAAAAGCTCTCCCCTATTCAGTTTGGGAGTCAAGATCGAGAAGAGTTTGAGGGTTATAAAGGGTCTAACAGGTTCAGCCAACTTTGGAGAATCCCATTTTAGACTTATACAATTTGACTATATTACGCCGAGAAGAGCACAAAAATGAAAGTTGCAAATTGAGAACGTTTGTAGGAAATGTAGAGAATCAGATCCGAATATCTTACACTTACTAGCGACATGCCCAAAATTACAGTAACTTTGGGGTAAAGTTGAATTCTTCCTCTCCTCAATCTTAAAGGAAAAGATCAAAATAACAGTAGAAAATATATTATTTGTAAATAAAGTATCGGAATGGGGGCCTAAGTACAAATTTATTCAATGGGGAATTGTGTTAGTTAGATCTTTGTTTTTTAAGAATTGGATAAATAAGGAAATCCCCTCAATAAAAGCAATAAAAGACCGGCTAGCTAGACAGGCTTAAATGGAGGCACTTGATACTAAATTCTATAAACCTGGCGGAATTAAGAACTATAAGAAGGTTTGGGGAAGCTTCATTGAGTATTCAGGGAAGGACTTTCAGTTAAAAATAAACTAAATTATACCTGTAGGGGATTTTGCTACTCAGGAAGAATGAGAGCGTGGAAGATTTGATGATTAGGGGGGGAGGGAGAGAGAGTGGGGGGTAATATTTTATTTTATCCTCTTTCCCTTTTTTTTTTCTTTTCTTTTGTTTTGGTTGGGTTTGGGTTTGTTGTGTTTTGTTTGTTCTTGGTCCGGCAGCGATTCTCGCTCAGTTTTTGATGGCATTATTTAGCCTAGATGATGCCAAGTTTAGGTTATTGGGCTTTAGGTCAGGGGTACACTTTTTAAAAAAAAAATAATTTGAATAACTTTGAATAACTTGAATTGAAGAATGACATATTAGAATCTTTATGAGAGACATAGTTGGGGTCTCTTTTCTTTTATGATATGTAAAGAATTGTGCACATAGATATAAGAATGTAAAGTCTTGTATAAGAATGTGATTTCTTGTTTTTTTTATTCTGTATTGAATATCTTTTTTCTGAAAAAATAAAATAAATAAAAAACTTTACACTTATGTATCTGTTGTAATAAAACTTACAAAATAAATAAATACATCTGCATATTATTATCAGGCCAATCTTTACTTTCATTATATCATTCTATTTAGCATCTGTTTAGTATTTAATGCCCTCTTAAAGGGGCTAATTATATTGGACCACATAAAGTTGTTTGCGATTATTATATAAATTGTTTGATATTATGTAGTAAAAAAAATGTACTATATTACTTTACTTCTTTAATGTAATTTAAGCCTGAAATTTCTTAGTTTTCCAATTCTAAGAATTGATAGTGCACATGGCAGCTTCAGATGCCTAACCCGGCACTCTATCTGCCCCTAACTGACTTCAGCTGAGATGATTAGATAAGATACTGCAAAACAATGATGAGTTTGCTATCAAAATTACAGTGGCTAGCGGTGTCTGCAACAGTAACAAACATAAAGGTTTATCACTAGTAAAAAGAAATGTGTATATATATATATATACTGTATATATATATATACTGTATATATGTTTTAAACATTCCTGGATCATCTAATATAAAAACATTGAGCTATAGCTTAAACAATCGTGTTACATAAAGATATTTGTTTGGTAACATTTAAATATAAATGAAAAGTGGGAGGAACCAATATGTATATTATATTAGATTTCCTTTTGTAACGTCACAAATATGAATATTACTGTACACTAAGAAAAACTTTTCAACCCAGCAGGTCGGGTAGAGAAATAGTTAAAATCTATATGAAAGCTATAAATGAAAACCAAATAATGTGATGGTTGAAGGAACAAAACCAAAACTAAAGTTAAAGTAACAGGCTAGGAAGTGGCTGTCATCTCACAGGACATTCCAGCAAATGTCAGGAGGTTTTCAGACATTCAGTATAACTCTTTCATGAAACTAATATATTGTGGGGGTGGAAAACTCACAGCAACATTATAGCTCAAAAATTTCAAAATTCCTAAGTATTTGAACCAGTGTCGTTGCCAGGGGCACTAACAGTAGCCCCCCCCCCCCAAGCATAATGGCTGCCCATGTGCCCTTGCAACAGTGGTCATCCCTTGCTTTCCTGCCCCAGCTTCAGCCACCTGTGTCAGTTCTTACCCCGCCCACTGCATTCCCTGCTTCACCCTCCCTTCCACAAATTACCACAAGGATTCTGGGAATTGCCCCCACCTTTAATTTCTAGAGACGCAGCTACTCATCTCAGATGAGAATTGTGAGTTAAGCTCCTTTATAACCAATAAAACCGTTCACTTCTTTTCACCTAGAACAAGTTTTGCCATCAAGAATATGGTAAAAAATATATTGTCTATAAAACAGTTCACTCTAACCTACGCTCAGAAGAAAACTACAAAAATAAAATAAAAACAAGACAAACTCATCAGGTTTGAAGTAGTTAGACGCTGCCGCAAGATGAAGTACTTCACAAGGGCAATATAGATGGTAGGAATTTTTCTCTTTTGGCCAAGGTTTAAGTGAAAAATCTTGATCACACCCGTGAAACACCCGAAAATCCTACAGTCTCTTGTTCTATCCAGTGAGTTTACTTTACTATAATAGGCAGGCATGTGAATATCTTGTACTTACAGTTATGTTAACCACACTTCAAGCAAGTTTCCTCAGTTCTTGTGGTTATATTTGGTTTAACCGCTTAACAATAGAGTCACGTTTAATGTGTGAGATTTTATGTATAGGGCAGTTATAGATGTTAAAGGCAGGAACAGCAGATAACGATACGCTTAGATAGACAGGTGAAGTTAGGCTCAATGAATTGTAAAAATAATACCACATTTACATCAAGATCCATATGCAATTTCACAAGCGCCTATGAATCTACCGCATTATGTTTTAGCCTTCACACCGTATTCGAGCAGGGTTTACAGTAAGTGTCTCAGAAGTGACGGAAAATAGCAACAACAAAAAAGTGTGTTAGTACTAACGATTCAAACAATATTAACCTCAAAATGAGTTATGGGATGTCATATCCAGACACTGTAAGCCAAATGAATATTCTTTATGGGGATATAAGTATTTTATATATGTATATGTGTTTATGTATGTACAGTATATATTATGTTTAATAATAATAAGCAATATAATGTCAAATAAAAAATCATGCAAATCAGTAAGACTATGTGATTGATGAACAAATCATGGAGAGAAGTCACGTAACTGCTTTGAGCTCAATTTATCATCCATTTGCCCTGTATGAGTTCATTAATCTACTTCCCTTATATAATTTCAGTGTTAGTTAATACTTGTATGGGTCTTGTTAATGGGACATAATAGAAGACAAATTTCATTCTCTATCGATCACCAGTTACCCTGCAATGCTATCTGCTTATCCAGGGTTAAATACATAGGCAAAGTACCACTTCAGAGTGCCACTGGTCTCAAGCGGAAGCTGCTTGTCACCCAATCAGCCGCGCTAATCACACAGCTGAGTAATCCGCTTGTGACCAGCAGTGCTTTTTGGTTCCCAACCAGTACTTTAACTATGTGCTTTACCCATTTATAGAGGTTAAACACACAGCATTGCGGAGTCACTAGTAATAAAATACATGATCTTATATCACCCTTTAACAAGCTCAATTGTAATTATTAGTATTGACCAGTAGATGGTGATCTCACAACAGATTTCTAATACTGCAGTTTGTTTTTTACATTTCTTCATTCATAAAACCCTTAACGAGACATCATTTAGACTGAGAGTAAAGTACAATTTGAAAGAAAATGTTCCTAGTTATTTCTATTATTAAATTACCCATTTTTCTTTTTATTCTTTAATGAAATTTAGCTAATTTCCATGAGCATACTGAAATAGTCTCGTGACTGTGCACGTCTTGAGCACTATATGGCAAAAGTGTTTGCAACAATGTTTGTAACAATGTGATACATATAGGGCTAGATTACAAGTGGAGCGCTAATTTATCTCATGCCTCTGGTTAATTTGTTAAATGTCCCACAATTGCCCCCAAAATAACAAAGTACATTTACATTGCAGACTGTGTTATCCCTGTAAATATATATGTAAATGCTTATAATGTATACATATAAAGTTACGTGTCAATATGTGTGTATATATATATATATATATATATATAAAAACACATACATATATATTTGTACATCTTCATATATATATTTACATCTGCTGCCCATCGCTGCGCTACTTACCCCCTTCCCTGTGCTAGGTTTTCATTGGAGCCTATAGAAGCGCGCGCTCATGAGGGCAATGCTTCTGTGCAGTGCGTACGTAAGGTCGCGTTCCCATTGCACCTAACTTGTAATATAATAATATTTCTCTTGTTAGGTGTATCCAGTCCACGGATCATCCATTACTTGTGGGATATTCTCCTTCCCAACAGGAAGTTGCAAGAGGATCACCCACAGCAGAGCTGCTATATAGCTCCTCCCCTAATTGCCATATCCAGTCATTCTCTTGCAAGCTCTCAACATAGCTGGAGGTAGTAAGAGGAAAGTGGTAAAATATAGTTAGTTTTTTCTTCAATCAAAAGTTTATTGTTTTTAAATGGTACCGGAGTGTACTATTTTATCTCAGGCAGCATTTAGAAGAAGAATCTGCCTGCGTTTTTCTATGATCTTAGCAGAAGTAACTAAGATCCACTGCTATTCTCACATATGTCTGAGGAGTGAGGTAACTTCAGAGGGAGAATGGCGTGCAGGGTATCCTGCAATAAGGTATGTGCAGTTAAGTTTTTCTAGGGATGGAATTTGCTAGAAAATGCTGCTGATACCGGATTAATGTAAGTTAAAGCCTAAATACAGTGATTTAATAGCGACTAGTATCAGGCTTGCTATCAGAGGTATATACTCTGATTAATGTGCAATATAAAACGTTTGCTGGCATGTTTATTCGTTTTTATATATGCTTTGGTGATAAAACTTATTGGGGCCTAGTTTTTTCCACATGGCTGGCTTTATTTTTGCCTAGAAACAGTTTCCTGAGGCTTTCCACTGTTATAGTATAAAAGTTACAGTTGGTGCAGTAAAATTACAAACTGTGACATTCAGCTTCCCTCAGCAGTCCCCTGCATGCTATAGGACATCTCTGAAGGGCTCAAAAGGCTTCAAAAGTAGGAGCTGTGGCAGTTATGACTGTTTAAAAAACATATTTTTCGTTTTGTTAATCTGTTTTTTGTATTAAGGAGTTAATCATCCATTTGCAAGTGGGTGCAATGCTCTGCTAACTTGTTACATACACTGTAAAAATCTTGTTAGTTTAACTGCCTTTTTTCACTGTTATTTCAAATTTTGGCAAAATTTGTTTCTCTTAAAGGCACAGTAACCTTTTTTTTGTATTGCTTGTTAACTTGATTTAAAGTGTTTTCCAAGCTTGCTAGTCTCATTGCTAGTCTGTATAAACATGTCTGACATAGAGGAAACTCCTTGTTCATTATGTTTAAAAGCCATGGTGGAACCCCATAGGAGAATGTGTACTAAATGTATTGATTTCACTTTAAACAATAAAGATCAGCTGTTATCTTTAAAAGAATTATCACCAGAGGATTCTGACGAGGGGGAAGTTATGCCGACTAACTCTCCCCACGTGTCGGACCCTTTGACTCCCGCTCAAGGGACTCACGCTAAAATGGCACCAAGTACATCAAAGACGCCCATAGCGATTACTTTGCAGGACATGGCGGCAATCATGGATAATACCCTGTCAGCGGTATTAGCCAGACTGCCTGAATTCAGAGGAAAGCGCGATAGCTCTGGGGTTAGACGTAATACAGAGCGCGCAGATGTTTTAAGGCCCATGTCTGATACTGCGTCACAATATACAGAAGCTGAGGAAGAGCTTCAGTCTGTGGGTGACGTCTCTGACTCGGGGAAACCTGATTCAGATATGTCTACTTTTAAATTTAAGCTTGAGAACCTCCGGGTGTTGCTTGGAGAGGTTTTATCTGCTCTGAATGACTGTGACACAATTGCAGTGCCAGAGAAATTGTGTAGACTGGATAAATACTACGCGGTGCCGGTGTGTACTGACGTTTTTCCAATACCTAAAAGGTTTACAGAAATTATTACTAAGGAATGGGACAGACCCGGTGTGCCGTTTTCCCCCCCTCCTATTTTTAGAAAAATGTTTCCAATAGACGCCACCACACGGGACTTATGGCAGACGGTCCCTAAGGTGGAGGGAGCAGTTTCTACTCTAGCAAAGCGTACCACTATCCCTGTTGAGGACAGTTGTGCTTTTTCAGATCCAATGGATAAAAAATTAGAAGGTTACCTTAAGAAAATGTTTATTCAACAAGGTTTTATCCTGCAGCCCCTTGCATGCATTGCTCCTGTCACTGCTGCTGCGGCGTTCTGGTTTGAGTCTCTGGAAGAGGCCTTTCAGACAGCTACTCCATTGACTGAAATACTTGACAAGCTTAGAACACTTAAGCTAGCTAATTTTTTTGTTTCTGATGCCATTGTTCATTTGACTAAACTAACGGCTAAGAATTCTGGATTCGCCATCCAGGCGCGTAGGACGCTATGGCTTAAATCTTGGTCAGCTGATGTGACTTCAAAGTCTAAATTACTTAACATTCCCTTCAAGGGGCAGACCCTATTCGGGCCTGGTTTGAAGGAAATTATTGCTGACATTACTGGAGGTAAGGGTCATACCCTTCCTCAGGACAGGGCCAAATCAAGGGCCAAACAGTCTAATTTTCGTGCCTTTCGAAACTTCAAGGCAGGTGCAGCATCAACTTCCTCTGCTACAAAACAAGAGGGAACTTTTGCGCAATCCAAGCCGGCCTGGAAATCTAACCAGGCCTGGAGCAAAGGCAAGCAGGCCAGAAAGCCTGCTGCTGCCTCTAAGACAGCATGAAGGAACGGCCCCCTATCCGGCAATGGATCTAGTAGGGGGCAGACTTTCTCTCTTCGCCCAGGCGTGGGCAAGAGATGTTCAGGATCCCTGGGCGTTGGAGATCATATCTCAGGGATATCTTCTGGACTTCAAAGCTTCCCCCCCACAAGGGAGATTTCACCTTTCGAGATTATCTGTAAACCAGATAAAGAAAGAGGCATTCTTACGCTGTGTGCAAGACCTCCTAATAATGGGAGTGATCCATCCAGTTCCACAGATGGAACAAGGACAGGGATTTTATTCAAATCTGTTTGTGGTTCCCAAAAAAGAGGGAACCTTCAGACCAATTTTGGATCTAAAGATCTTAAACAAATTCCTCAGAGTTCCATCGTTCAAAATGGAAACTATTCAGACAATCCTACCTATGATCCAGGAGGGTCAGTACATGACCACAGTGGATTTAAAGGATGCTTACCTTCACATACCGATTCACAAAGATCATCATCGGTTCCAAAGGTTTGCCTTTCTAGACAGGCATTACCAGTTTGTGGCTCTTCCCTTCGGGTTAGCTACAGCCCCAAGAATTTTTACAAAGGTTCTGGGGTCTCTTCTGGCGGTCCTAAGACCACGGGGCATAGCAGTGGCCCCTTATCTAGACGACATCCTGATACAGGCGTCAAACTTCCAAATTGCCAAATCTCATATGGACATAGTGTTGGCATTTCTGAGGTCGCATGGGTGGAAAGTGAACGAGGGAAAGAGTTCTCTATCACCCCTCACAAGGGTTTCCTTCCTAGGAACTCTGATAGGTTCTGTAGAAATGAAAGTTTACCTGACGGAGTCCAGGTTATCAAAGCTTCTAAATTCCTGCCGTGTTCTTCACTACATTCCGCGCCCTTCGGTGGTTCAGTGCATGGAAGTGATCGGCTTAATGGTAGCGGCGATGGACATAGTGCCATTTGCGCACCTACATCTCAGACCGCTGCAATTATGCATGCTCAGTCAGTGGAATGGGGATTACACAGATTTGTCCCCTCTGCTAAATCTGGATCAAGAGACCAGAGATTCTCTTTTCTGGTGGCTATCTCGGGTCCATCTGTCCAAAGGTATGACCTTTTGCAGGCCAGATTGGACAATTGTAACAACAGATGCCAGCCTTCTAGGTTGGGGTGCAGTCTGGAATTCCCTGAAGGCTCAGGGATCGTGGACTCAGGAGGGAAACTCCTCCCAATAAATATTCTGCAGTTAAGAGCAATATTCAATGCTCTTCTAGCTTGGCCTCAGTTAGCAACCCTGAGGTTCATCAGATTTCAGTCGGACAACATCACGACTGTGGCTTACATCAACCATCAAGGGGGGACCAGGAGCTCCCTAGCGATGTTAGAAGTCTCCAAGATAATTCGCTGGGCAGAGACTCACTCTTGCCATCTATCAGCGATCCATATCCCAGGTGTAGAGAACTGGGAGGCGGATTTTCTAAGTCGTCAGACTTTTCATCTGGGGGAGTGGGAACTCCATCCGGAGGTGTTTGCTCAATTGTTTCATCGTTGGGGCACACCAGAATTGGATCTCATGGCGTCTCGCCAGAACGCCAAGCTTCCTTGTTACGGATCCAGGTCCAGGGACCCAGAAGCGACGCTGATAGATGCTCTAGCAGCACCGTGGTTCTTCAACCTGGCTTATGTGTTTCCACCGTTTCCTCTGCTCCCTTGACTGATTGCCAAAATCAAACAGGAGAGAGCATCGGTGATCTTGATCGCGCCTACGTGGCCACGCAGGACCTGGTATGCAGACCTGGTGGACATGTCATCCTTTCCACCTTGGCCTCTGCCTCTGAGACAAGACCTTGTACTACAAGGTCCTTTCAATCATCCAAATCTAATTTCTCTGAGACTGACTGCCTGGAGATTGAACGCTTGATTTTATCAAGGCGTGGCTTCTCCGAGTCAGTCATTGATACCTTAATACAGGCACGAAAGCCTGTAACCAGGAAAATCTACCATAAGATATGGCGCAAATATCTTCATTGGTGTGAATCCAAGAATTACTCATGGAGTAAGGTTAGGATTCCTAGGATATTGTCCTTTCTCCAAGAGGGTTTGGATAAAGGATTATCAGCTAGTTCTTTAATTGAAATACTTTTTATTGATTTTCTGATAACCATTATACATAACACATGTATCAAGAGTGGAAGAGTCATTGCAAATACAAACATCAAAGAAACCATACCATGACTTCCTCTCTCTTACATCAGGTAATACTATCGCAACTTACCGGAACTATCCGGTCTCACTCCACCTTCTTTTTAACAACAACACATAATAAACTAAACATTATAAACAAAACAAAAAACTGTCCCCCCCCTTCCCCCCCTCCCTCACCAGGTGTTTCCCAGCACTTCAAACCTCTCATATATTATCTATTTCTTCACAGAAGAAGGAAATTGCCTACCAAACCTTGCAACCTAAGTCAGACATGTCCATAGGGTACAGACAAGATCTGTCCTGTAGTAGGGAATTCCCTCTATTCCTAGCTTATCAGCACAGGTATCGTGATCCCTCTTTCTCATCTCTGTCTTGAGTGACTTGTGGTCATGTATAGACCTTCAGGATCCAGTAAAACCATATTTTCTGAAATTGCTCAGTGTTCCCATGCGCCCAAGCTGCTAATTCTGACAATCATCAGCTAGTTCTTTAAAGGGACAGATTTCTGCTCTGTCTATCCTTTTGCACAAGCGTCTGGCAGAGGTTCCAGATGTCCAGGCATTTTGTCAGGCTTTGGTTAGAATTAAGCCTGTGTTTAAACCTGTTGCTCCTCCATGGAGCTTAAACTTGGTTCTTAAGGTTCTTCAAGGAGTTCCATTTGAACCCCTTCATTCCATTGATATCAAACTTTTATCTTGGAAAGTTCTGTTTTTGATGGCTATTTCCTCGGCTCGTAGAGTCTCTGAGTTATCAGCTTTACAATGTGATTCTCCTTATCTGATTTTCCATACAGATAAAGTAGTTCTGCGTACAAAACCTGGGTTTTTACCTAAGGTAGTTTCCAACAAGAATATCAATCAAGAGATTTTTGTTCCATCATTGTGTCCTAATCCTTCTTCAAAGAAGGAACGTCTTTTACATAATTTGGACGTAGTCCGTGCTTTAAAGTTTTACTTACAAGCGACTAAAGATTTTCGTCAAACATCTTCCCTGTTTGTTGTTTACTCTGGACAGAGGAGAGGTCAAAAGGCTTCGGCAACCTCTCTTTCTTTTTGGCTTCGGAGCGTAATATGCTTAGCCTATGAGACTGCTGGACAGCAGCCCCCTGAAAGGATTACAGCTCATTCTACTAGAGCTGTGGCTTCCACCTGGGCCTTTAAAAATGAGGCTTCTGTTGAACAGATTTGCAAAGCAGCGACTTGGTCTTCGCTTCATACCTTTTCAAAATTTTACAAATTTGATACTTTTGCTTCTTCGGAGGCTATTTTTGGGAGAAAGGTTCTACAGGCAGTGGTCCCTTCCGTTTAAGTACCTGCCTTGTCCCTCCCTTCATCCGTGTACTTTAGCTTTGGTATTGGTATCCCACAAGTAATGGATGATCCGTGGACTGGATACACCTAACAAGAGAAAACATAATTTATGCTTACCTGATAAATTTATTTCTCTTGTGGTGTATCCAGTCCACGGCCCGCCCTGTCCTTTTAAGGCAGGTCTAAATTTTAAACTACAGTCACCACTGCACCCTATGGTTTCTCCTTTTTCGGCTAGTTTCGGTCGAATGACTGGATATGGCAGTTAGGGGAGGAGCTATATAGCAGCTCTGCTGTGGGTGATCCTCTTGCAACTTCCTGTTGGGAAGGAGAATATCCCACAAGTAATGGATGATCCGTGGACTGGATACACCACAAGAGAAATAAATTTATAAGGTAAGCATAAATTATGTTTTTGCGCTTCAATTGTAATCTGGCCCATAGTGCTCAAGATACTTGCAATTAAAATTGTATGTTCTGTCTGAATGAGTGAGTTTCACTTCTATGTATATTCAATTAGCTCATGACAGTTTTTCCCAAACTAATCAAACCATTACATCTATCTAGGGAGTCTGGTACAGTCAATGTTTAAAAAACTGTCTAACTCAAATTCTAGGTGCCCAGTACCAATTACCAGTTCACCCTTCTCCTTCTACCACGGAGACTCAATGGAACTGAATATTTTGTTTTATAAATTGTTTTGAAACACTTTTTATAAGTAAATAATACACTGCATTTTTGGGATACAATGATATAAATGTACAAATACTGTAAATTAAGAAGTGTATACATAGCAATATTATATAGCAACAGTAGGTTCTTTAGGTTATGGATTTAGGACTTGAACCTTTTCGTCCTCACTGCTCCCCATACATATACCAACCATGCACTCACTACTCAGGTAGCCCATATGTCATTGCCAAAGTGATTTGTGTCATTGCCAACTGTATGAGCAGACAGTCTCTAAATTGAGTTTTATGTGGCATATTGAGATATGCTCTGCCTGTCCACATGCAATAAATCTATAGCTCTTACTAAAGGCATTTCTACTAAAACATACAGTATGTATTGCAAAAATGTTTCTAATAAAAAAAAATGCACTAATGTGTTTTTCAGTTTTGTCTATAATATATTAAAGGGATGTTAAACTCAATTTCTAAACGTCTTCTCAGTGTTGTAGTTGTAATTATTGTTTGAGGTTCTCGTTTGATGTAGGAGATATTGCGCATTGGGAGCCTCAAACAACTATAGCGGCAGGAACACACAAATGTTTGACAATACAGGTGAAATGACACTTAAAGAATTTTGAAAATGATGTCACCTATACAATGAGGCCCTGAGTGTGTAACTTATAGCCCATTAAATGATTGTATTATTGTAAGTAAAACAATTACATGTTGTTTTAAATCATCTATTCAGACCAACAACAGATCCATTTGCTCCAAAAAAATAAATATTGCGTCGTCTGTACATCCTCGGGGTAACTTTTAAGTAAAGTGCTACCATTTCAGTAAAGCTTTCCCCTGAAATTCTACTCAACAGTGAATTACCTGTCTTAAAGGGATACTGGACACAAAATGTACTTCCCAATAATAGGTTTAAAGGGACAGTAAACATCTTAAGCTTTTTGTATAAAATGTTTAGTTATACATAATGAAACAACTTTGCATTATATTTAAATTTTTAATTTTGCCACTTTTTTCATGTAATATTAGCTCTGAAATTGGAGTCATTTTTAATGATCAGAATTTGAAATGTACCCCACTGACTTATCAAGGCTAACCCTGCTACACATTTATATGTAGTGGCTTTATTAGATAACAACTGCAAAGCAATGAATTTCATACTAACTCTATGTCAATGGTTATCCTTGTTGTCTGCAGACTAAAGCCCTGATTGGCTCCTACAAATAAGGCAAATGGTGGGCGGAGTTTGGCTATTGAAAAATAACTGCAGTAAAAAGGATGTTAATTTGTTTTAAAAACATTTAGACTTGGTTGATAAGTTATTCTATATCTGCACAACAGAAACGTCTTGTAATTACAAGGTGTTTTCTGTCCCTTTAATTAAACAGAGTGAAAATCTTTGCAAGTGGTTGGCTGATGTGTGCTGCATCTCATTTATACTGGTTCCTAATTGGCCAGAAGGGTGAGGATAAGATAAATAACACTCAAGAGGTGTGTACCTGGAATGTAAAACAATGAAAACAAAAAGAAAGTTTTAAATTATTTTACAGCATTTATTTTATATATAGATCATTTGCAATACAGTGATTCATTTCTAGTGCATGTATACAAGTCTCATGTTCCTTTAACATACTTTTTTGCTGAAAGAAGTTGAAAATAAGTTAAAGGGACAGTCAAGTCAAAATGAAACTTTCATGATTCAGATAGGGCATTCAATATTAAGCAACTTTCCTATTTACTTTTAAAATCAAATTTGCTTTGTTCTTTCGGTATTCTTTGTTGAAAGCTAAACCTAGGTAGGCTCTTATGCTTATTTCTAAGCCCTTGAAGGCCACTTTTATCTCAGTGCATTTTGATCGTTTTTCACAGCTAGACAGCGCTGATTCATGTGTGCCATATAGATAACATTATGCTCACTCCCGTGGAGTTATTTATGAGTCAGCACTGATTAGCGAAAGTGCAAGTCTGTCAAAAGATCTCATATAAGGAAGTAGTCTGAAGAGGCTCAGATACAAGGTAATCAAAAAGGTAAAGTGTGTATTAATATAACAGTGCTGGTTATGCAAAACTGAGGAATGAGTAATAAAGGGATTATCTATCTTTTTAAATAATAAAACATTTCTAGTAGACTGTTTCTTTTTAGACTAAAAGCTCACAGCCTCTGGATCTTTTTGCACTGAGTGCACCAAATCTGCTTCACTTTTGTAGAGCAGCTGAAGTGCACAATATGCAGATTATGATGTTAAATAAATGAATGCGCTGAGAACCTTTGGGGATTCTATTTCATGACAATGTCAGATCATTTGAGTGGTATTATAAAAACTCTAGATATGTGACATAAATACCCTTACAAATGCTTGTCATTGTTGCAGCATTATTAGACACACAGCAGCAAGTGGGTTAACCCCTTAGCTCCCAGAGAGGAGGGCATTGCAGCTGTTTGCTGCAGCCAATGGTAAATAGTAAATCCCTATATCACTTTGATTATCCACAGAGTCAGATTACAAGTGGTGCACTAATAATAGTGTGTCACGTGATAAGCAACATGATATTACAAGTTCATGGTAAATCACATTTACCAGAGAAGTGTAAGGGGCCCATTTATCAATCTCTGTATGGAGCTTGAGGGCCCGAGTTTCTAAAGAGCCTTCAGACTCGCTAGAAACACAAGTTATGGAGCAGCGGTCTAAAGACCGCTGCTTCATAACCTGTCCGCCTGCTCTGAGGAGGAGGACAGACAATGCCGCAATTCAACCCATTTGAATACAATCGGGTTGATTGACACCACCTGCTAGCGGCCAGCAGTTCACAAGGACTGCTGGTGCAATGCTGAATGCGGAGAGCATATTGCTCTCCGCATTCAGCGAGGCCTGTCTGACATGATCCGCAATGTCGTATCATGTCCGACAGTCCTTTCATAAATAGGCCCCTAAGTGTTGCTGGCATCAATCTAGTGCAATTTATATGTTAATGTCGCGACCATGGTAAATAGCGCTCATCTTAAATGTTCAAAGTTATAGGTTAAGCTTGAGTGCAAGCCAAAGCTGTACAAGAATATTTAGTGTGACTTGAGACCTGAAGTCTAAGGATTAATAAAAAAATATTCACAAAACACATCAAAAACATATTAAAGTATTACCCTCATATATACACTTTTTATTAAAAAAATATTTTAATATAGATAAGAAGTCTTAAAAAAGGTTAAATGGGATATTATATATAGCAAGGTGTTTGACTAGAAAGGGCTACAATATATAATAACTAATAATAATAATAACTAGTATTTATATAGCGCCTTTCTCCCAGTGGGACTGAGCCGACCCTGCCGGGATTTGAACCTGTGACCTTGGATCTTTTAAACAGGCTTTTTTGTAGTATGTATATGTGTGTGTGTGTATATATATAAACATAGAATTTGACGGTAGATAAGAACCAATAAGCCCTATCAAGTCTACCCATATTATGTTACTGGTTTCTTAGGATAGCCTTATTCGTGTCCCAGGCATTTTTTTTATTATTTTACAGTCCCTGTGTTTACCACCTCAATTGGAAGTTTATTCCGTGAATCCACCACCCTTTCTGTGAAAAAAATGGTTCCTCACTTTTCTACTGAATCTGCTACCCTCTAACCCTCTACCCTCTAACTTAAGATTGTGACTCCTTGTTTTGGCATTAGTTTTCTTGTGGAAAATGCTTTCAGCTTTCACTTTATTTGTTAAGTCCCTTCATGTATTTGAAGGTTTCTATCATGTGACCTCTTTCCCTTTTCTCTTCTAAACTATACACATTTAGATAAAATAATATTTCTTTGTATGTTTTATATTTTAGACCATGTACTATTTAGTAGCCTCTTTTGGACAGTTTCTAGTTTATTTATATCTTTCTGAAGATATGGGGGCTGATTTATCAAGGGCCGAATGGCCACTGATGCCCCTGTTTCCATGCAAACAGCAGTTATCAAGCAGCGGTCTTAAGACCGCCGCTCCTTAACTGGTCCGCTGCCTCTCAGGCTGCAGTCTGCAAGGAAAATCTTCTGGATATTTAGGTTCTGAGGTCCTGGGCACTATGGTGTCACCTTATATTACATATCTTTGTAGAATAGTTCCAACTATCTTTCCCATATTCACACCTTATTAGGTGTGTGTTATTCCAAGTGTCATTTTCTTTACATGATATGCGTTTACTGAGCCACATTGCAAAAACCAGAGGTAACCATAGCATCTAATAGACAGTTTTACTATCTTATATCTCACCCTTGGCTCACATTAGGTTTGTGTTATTTAAAGTTGAAAATTTTCTTCATGCTTTCAATATAATTTATTCTTGCAATACTGATGTGCATTATACAATAGGGACAATAGTCAGAGCGTGGGGTAAAAAAGGTGGTATGGTTCTCCATTGTGTTGACTATGTACCTTTGGAAAAGGCATATGCCCAATATTTAAATTAAATCAAATAATTATTTGAATGATTATATATTTCCTTTACAATTGTTGGTATATACTGTATGTATGTATGTATTAATACATTCACCTAAGATTATTATAGATGGTATGACAGCTTGGGCACTTTGCATTTTCCAGCTTATTAGTGCCTATCCCACCGTATTGCATGTACATCTTACAACTGTTTTGCAATGTAAAATTGCTCTCACTCTTGCTTTACACTGGCAGTTAAATGGTTAATTCTTAGTGGGCATATGTTCCTTTTAAGTAAGGCTCCAGCAAAAGCCAATAAGCTGAATCCTTGTATTTTAAATGAGTGTGTAAGGCACAGCACTGACAGGCTATGGCTACAGCTTGACAGCGAAACGCGTAAGCCACCAGTGCTGCACCCACTATACTATGCGACAATCCTGTATCCAAGTCTCCAACTTGTTTTAAAGTTGTTTTTGAATAAAGTGTTACTTTTACTCAACTTAAAGGAGGGAACTGTTGCTTTCATTTTTAAAAATTACTGACAGAGATATCCATTGAATTGGAAAGATGGAAACAAAAAGCCTTTCCTGGCTAAGGTCGCATACATGCAATAAAGATGACCATCTTACTGAGAATATTTTACTTCTTCCAGACCCTACCAATTCCTCTACCTGACTCATATCTACCTAAACTCCAGACTCTATTACACAAATATACAGGGAGTGCAGAATTATTAGGCAAATGAGTATTTTGACCACATCATCCTCTTTATGCATGTTGTCTTACTCCAAGCTGTATAGGCTCGAAAGCCTACTACCGATTAAGCATATTAGGTGATGTGCATCTCTGTAATGAGAAGGGGTGTGGTCTAATGACATCAACACCCTATATCAGGTGTGCATAATTATTAGGCAACTTCCTTTCCTTTGGCAAAATGGGTCAAAAGAAGGACTTGACAGGCTCAGAAAAGTCAAAAATAGTGAGATATCTTGCAGAGGGATGCAGCACTCTTAAAATTGCAAAGCTTCTGAAGCGTGATCATCGAACAATCAAGCGTTTCATTCAAAATAGTCAACAGGGTCGCAAGAAGCGTGTGGAAAAACCAAGGCGCAAAATAACTGCCCATGAACTGAGAAAAGTCAAGCGTGCAGCTGCCAAGATGCCACTTGACACCAGTTTGGCCATATTTCAGAGCTGCAACATCACTGGAGTGCCCAAAAGCACAAGGTGTGCAATACTCAGAGACATGGCCAAGGTAAGAAAGGCTGAAAGATGACCACCACTGAACAAGACACACAAGCTGAAACGTCAAGACTGGGCCAAGAAATATCTCAAGACTGATTTTTCTAAGATTTTATGGACTGATGAAATGAGAGTGAGTCTTGATGGGCCAGATGGATGGGCCCATGGCTGGATTGGTAAAGGGCAGAGAGCTCCAGTCCGACTCAGACGCCAGCAAGGTGGAGGTGGAGTACTGGTTTGGGCTGGTATCATCAAAGATGAGCTTGTGGGGCCTTTTTGGGTTGAGGATGGAGTCAAGTTCAACTCCCAGTCCTACTGCCAGTTTCTGGAAGACACCTTCTTCAAGCAGTGGTACAGGAAGAAGTCTGCATCCTTCAAGAAAAACATGATTTTCATGCAGGACAATGCTCCATCACACGCGTCCAAGTACTCCACAGCGTGGCTGGCAAGAAAGGGTATAAAAGAAGAAAATCTAATGACATGGCCTCCTTGTTCACCTGATCTGAACCCCATTGAGAACCTGTGGTCCATCATCAAATGTGAGATTTACAAGGAGGGAAAACAGTACACCTCTCTGAACAGTGTCTGGGAGGCTGTGGTTGCTGCTGCACGCAATGTTGATGGTGAACAGATCAAAACACTGACAGAATCCATGGATGGCAGGCTTTTGAGTGTCCTTGCAAAGAAAGGTGGCTATATTGGTCACTGATTTGTTTTTGTTTGGTTTTGGAATGTCAGAAATGTATATTTGTGAATGTTGAGATGTTATATTGGTTTCACTGGTAAAAATAAAGAATTCAAATGGGTATATATTTGTTTTTTGTTAAGTTGCCTAATAATTATGCACAGTAATAGTCACCTGCACACACAGATATCCCCCTAAAATAGCTATAACTAAAAACAAACTAAAAACTACTTCCAAAACTATTCAGATTTGATATTAATGAGTTTTTTTGGTTCATTGAGAACATGGTTGTTGTTCAATAATAAAATTAATCCTCAAAAATACAACTTGCCTAATAATTCTGCACTCCCTGTATAAGGCATGGGACTGTCCACAGAGTATCTAAATCTACACTTTTCTTATCTAAACAGTATGGTGGACTAGGTGTCCCATGTCTGATAAAATACAGAAGAGCAACAATACTACAAAGGATTTTAGACTGGTGTAAACATGCAAAGCAAAAGGAATGAGTCCATTTAGAACATCATCTTCTACATGACAAACAACTAGGAGGCAGATGTTGGCTCCCCATGAAAACTTGGCCCGTGAGTTCCCTTACATATCCCATAATACAGGAAATATTTCATACATGGAAAACTATTCTCCATTTACCTAATCCCATTTCATCAGTACCCTCCCTCCTGACCCCCATATTACTAGATGACTTTCTGCCATTTATGCAAT
Organism: Bombina bombina; assembly: GCF_027579735.1. Classification (NCBI taxonomy): domain Eukaryota; kingdom Metazoa; phylum Chordata; class Amphibia; order Anura; family Bombinatoridae; genus Bombina; species Bombina bombina. Next base: position 24,896,962 of record NC_069508.1, read on the forward strand.
TTCTCTGTCACTCCCCAATGACAACATTAAATGACGCTATACCGCTTTACACAATCTCAAATGGGAAAATACTGAAAACAAACAAAGAACTAATTGAAAAGGGTATAGTACCTTTTAATAATTGGCTTGCCTACCTCCAACTACAGCACTGTGTATCAACTCATCCCAGCAAACACAATCTCTTTAGACAAAGACTACCTTTTGAAACACTATCCTCAGAGAACCTTGCAATTAAGGGCACATTATCATTAATATATATAAACTTCTCAATACACCAAACCCTTCATCGTTACCTTATTACGCCAATGCCTGGTTACGTGACCTCCTATCCCCACCATCTAAAAAGCAATGGTATACCATCTTCATACGAACCGCAAAAGCATCTATATCTGCATCAATTCTAGAAACTAATTATAAAAATCTTATCAAGATGGTACCTGACCCCCAATAAACTTAAAGCAATTTATCCAGATGCCTCGGATAGATGCTGGAGGGGATATGGGAAAAGGGGTACCCTTATCCATATATCTCCAACTTTTGGTCCTCTGTTCTAGAAGAAATAAACAAATTACTCTCAACAAATATACCACTCGACCCCGCCAGCCTATTACTGCATAAACCTATCCCAAAATTGCCCAAAACATATAATCATGCCCTACTCATCCTTCTAAATAGTGCCAAGCAAGTCATCCCCAGAAACTGGAAACAAAAATCCACCCCTTCTATCTCTGAATGGCGATCCCAAGTACACTCCACTGTCAAACTTGAAAAAGTCCACTACCAATTAACTGGCCAAATGGACCTATATTATAGCATAGCCTTGACCCTGAACACTGAGATGTAAATATGTCAACCCACAACTCATTGTTATACAACAGGCTTTCCAAATCTAAATGACAATTATGTAATATATTATAAATCTATGCAGAGGATGACCTGATGATTATAAGTTACAACTGTTTTTATGCTATCTTGTCTGTTCTGTTAGTATGTTCATTTTATAAAATGTATTGTCAATGCTATTTCATAGAATATACTTTTCATTTACATCTACTATATGCCTCATGTAGAGGAACAAACTTCTAATGGACAATATTGTGTAAACTACTTTCAATGGATAGAGACTGTATGGTATGGACTATTGCACTATTATTACGATTCTCATCTCCTATTACGAGATATTATGTAAAGTCTGTTTCCTCTACCTATTTGTAACTCTAGGAAAATCTTTCAATAAAAGTTATATAAAAAAAATTAAGTATATTAATATAACAATGTTGGTTGGGCAAAACTGAGGAATGGGTAGTAAAGGCATTATCTATCTTTATAAACAATAACAATTTTGGTGTTGACTGTCCTTTAAGCCAGCATTCTACCCACTTAACAATCTTAGCATCTACTGCAAGGCAATACATTTTGTGAATAAGTTTGTTACGTGGGACAGTGTAAAATGCTTTGCTAAAGTCTATATATGCCCCAATATCCCAATTTTTTTCAGCGTCAATTATATACCCTCATCCTTAAAAAAGATAAAAATCCATCAGATCCTGGGTCATATAGGCCAATTTCTTTATTGAACATGGATTATAAATTACTCACTTCTATTGTTGCTAATAGACTTAGAAACCCATTACAGAATGTTATACATTTAGATCAGTCTGGTTTAATGATGGGTAGATCACCAACAAAAAATATCCGTAGGACATATATGATTCTGGAACATTTTTGGAATAAGCTGCATAAGAATAAAGTATTACTTAAACAGGATTTTGCCATGGTTATAATTGATGCTGAGAAAGCTTTTGATTCAATAATTTGGGAGCATCTTTACAATTCTTTGTTCAACTTAGTTTTTTCTGGAAATTTGATAACATTTATTAAGACCATATACAATTTTCCTATCTCTGCTGTCCTGGTTAACGGGAGTGAAACACCTTTTTTTAAGTTAAAAAAAGGGACCCGGCAAGGCTGTCCCCTTTCCCCTCTCCTTTTCAATATCACCATAGAGCCCCTGGCAGTATATCTTAGGCAAGAATTGAATGTAATAAGCCTGGGGAGCCAAGTAAGTGTGCTTTCACTACATGCAGATGATCTCTTACTCTATTTCAAAAATTCTAAAAAAACAAAACATTATAATAGCCCTTAAGATCATTAATCTCTTCAGTTCAATCTCTGGATATAAGGTAAATGCAGAAAAATCAGAAATCGTATGGATACATAAATATAAGGATAGCTTCACACAACACAATGTTAGAGAAGTAGAAAGTTTTAGATATCTTGGAATTAATTTACATAGAGATCTTAATATGTGGTATAAACTTAACTACTCACTCTTCTTCTCATATATAATACCTAAACTGCATCGTTGGAGTCTCTTCCCTCTTTCATTAACTGCTAAAGTAATGATTATAAAATCTATTCTTTTTACTCAATTATTACATATCATGAATAATCTACCCCTGTTTATTCTAGATAAGGATATTAAGATTTTCAATAGGGAATTTGCTGGGTTTTTTTTAAAGAAGAATAGACATATGCTTTCTATAGCCAAACTTTCTCAGCTTAAAGAATTCAGAGGCCTTGCATTTCCGGATTTTAGGTCTTACAATATCTCTATACTCGCATGGTATGGAGTTGACTGGCTCCTCTCCTCTAATTATTTAACTAATATAAAAATGGAGGAAAAGCTTATACAGCCTTTTTAATTAAAGCTATCTTACACTGTCCATATGCATAACTTCCTGGAAATATTAAAATGATGCCTAGTATTTACAATGTGGTTAAATCTTGGCAGCAACTCTGTTCCCAACTAAAGATCAACTTTCACATATCTGCTTTCCTACCAATTAGAGGCCATCCGGAATTTCAGCCTGGGTTTCAGTCTGAGGTATTTAATAGGTGGGCTGATAATGGTCTAATTTCGGTAGTACAATTTCTTGACGGGGAGTTTACTATGAGAACTTTTGAGAGTATTGCCACTAAGTACAATCTGTCTAATAATAGCTTCTATGCATATCTTCAACTCCGGCACTATATACATAAAAAGTTGCAGTTAGGACATTGGTTGGAACAATTTGGTAAAGTAGGTGATTATATTAATCTTTACAGGCAGGGGAATTATTAAATCTCACTATTGTATAGAATTTTTCTGGCAAAGAAGGCCAGCTACATCTGGAGAAGTTATCTTTATATTGGACTAAGAACTTTGAAGAGGTTGATAATTATATAATTAGTAAGGGTATCAAGTGGGTATGTGGTGCTCTTCTTTCTTCCTCTTGGAAGGAATCTCATTTAAAGCTTCTTAACCCCTTAATGACCACAATGTACCCTGTATGTCACTGGTCGTTAAGGGTTTTTTCAAGACATAATAGCACAAGTCTAGCAAGAACACGCTATTAATGCCTTCCCTCCAGCAGGCTTTGTGGAATAGAGCAGTCTCAACGCTGGTGGCAAGACCGCACTATAAAACAATCAAGTCCCAAAAAAAGACCAGCGACATACAGGGTACGTCGCTGGTCCTTAAGGGGTTAATAATAAATATATTACACCAAAAAGACTAGCTAGATGGTCGCAAGACCACCAAGATTATTGTTATAAATGTCATTCTTCTGCAGCGGATCTACTTCATTGTTTTTGATATTGTCCGAAAATAAGACAGCTATGGCAGAAAGTTAATTTTTGGCTAAATAAAAATACAATGGATCACTTTGTTATAGAGCCAAAATTGTTTTTTTTTTTCTTATATCAGATTTCTGATATGCAGTGCCATAATTTGATTAACACTGCTATTATGAAAGTCCGAAATCTGATTTTGAAAAATTGGAAAAACAGTAAATCCCCATCTTTCAGACTATTCATTGAGGCAATCAAACACAGATCATGTTTGAACAACATAACATATCTAATGTACATAATAAACAAATACATTGTTTTTTTCAATAAATAGCTGAAAATTATTCAGACCTACCCTATATCGACACAATACATGAATATCAAACAATTTCATTGGTCAGACTACTTTGAAAGTTTAATATTACGTGAAATATTTCCAGTATCTTGGTATTAAAATGTGAAGGAGGAGCAATGGGGGCAGAGGAGGGGAACTGAGACTTGGTCGGAGCGGAGGTAGGGGAGAGTGTTTTTTTTCCTCCTCTATCCCCCTCTCTCCCAATCTCGTCCATTTAAAAAAACAATCACTGCATATGAAACTGCTATCTTTGTCTGATCCATGCTCAATAGGAACACTATGAATTGTATATATTCTGTTTGTCTAAAAGGATATTTACCTACAATTATTTTTATTATTTTTTTAAACGTAAAAACACCAGCAAGGTGATGTAAAAACAAATGTTTATGTATATACATATAGAAATATATTTTAAAATAAAAGGAACATTTTCTTCTAGTGAAGAACATAGAGGTTTAAATTATTCCTAATGCACCTAAGGCTTCAGCGAGGTTGATCTAGAGCAGTGTCGGGTTAGTGTGCAAGTGATAAATGGAAAAGGCTTTCTTTAGCACGCCCCATAGAAGTCTATGGGGAAGAGTTAGCACCATCGCATTATCCAAAGTCCTTTTTGCTTTTAACTTTGTATATGCACGTTAATAAGACTGCGCTGTTTTTTAACTTTAAGCGCAGTTAGCGCTCAAGCGAAAAAATAAAATTAGCATGCTACTTGTAAATCTGGCCCAGAATTCTTTCTTCATTGCACATAAGAGTGGTTGTTTCTTTAATGTGTTACAATATGTTTTTTGAAAATTGTATTTTCTAGAGCTGAATAAACCTACTTTTATTTAGATATGCTGCTTGCCTTTGTTTACCAATATAATACAATTGAATAAGCATACTTCTGTATGCCTTGCTTCTACAAAATGCTCTTCTTGCTTGTTTGAGTATAACTAGATTTATTTAAAATGCCACTGAAATTATTTTTATATGTATAGGGTAGTTTTTTTTTCAAATTGGTCACTGCATTGTAATAAAAAAAAATAAACTGCATATAAAATATATATTTTAAAAGTATTTAAACTGACATTTTGCTAGGAAAAGTGCATTATTTTGCAGTCCAGATACACACACACCTTGAAATTGTATTCTTAAAGGCACATGAAACACAATTTTTCTTTAAAACTTCAGATAGAGCATATAATTTTAAACAACTATCTAATTTACATACAAAGAGAGAAGCGCTCTACCAGGAACGAACAACAGCTCAGTGGCTTGTTCTATGGCGATTTACCAACCGGAAGCAGCCTCTTTTAGACCAGTGTGCTTTTCACAGAAGAAAACTTTCCTGAAGTATATCAGTCTGATCCTGCCAAGTAAGGTCAGTCCAGCCACGAAATACCAGGCAATTCTCCTCTGAACAAGGAACATGACAACCCCAGACGATCGTTTCGGCCTCGTCAGTGAGGTGCAGCCACATTTCTCTAAGCACACTGGGCAAGGAGTCCACGTCTGGTTTCCCCCATCACCCATAGGGAGACTTCCCCAGGGTCATAATAATTTGCATACAAAGAGAGAAGCGCTCTACCAGGAACGAACAACAGCTCAGTGGCTTGTTCTATGGCGATTTACCACCTGGAAGCAGCCTCTTTTAGACCAGTGTGCTTTTCACAGAAGAGAACTTTCCTGAAGTATATCAGTCTGATCCTGCCAAGTAAGGTCAGTCCAGCCCCGAAATACCAGGCAATTCTCCTCTGAACAAGGAACATGACAACCCCAGACGATCGTTTCGGCCTCCTATGGGCCTCGTCAGTGAGGTGCAGCCACATTCCTCTAAGCACACTGGGCAAGGAGTCCACGTCTGGTTTCCCTCATCACCCATAGGGAGACTTCCCCAGGGTCATAATAATTTGCATACAAAGAGAGAAGCACTCTACCAGGAACGAACATCAGCTCAGTGGCTTGTTCTATGGCAATTTGCCACCCGGAAGCAGCCTCTTTTAGACCAGTGTGCTTTTCACAGAGGAAAATTTTCCTGAAGTATATCAGTCTGATCCTGCCAAGTAAGGTCAGTCCAGCCCCGAAATACCAGGCAATTCTCCTCTGAACAAGGAACATGACAACCCCAGATGATCGTTTTGGCCTCCTATGGGCCTCGTCAGTGAGGTGCAGCCACATTCCTCTAAGCACACTGGGCAAGGAGTCCACGTCTGGTTTCCCCCATCACCCATAGGGAGACTTCCCCAGGGTCATAATAATTTGCATACAAAGAGAGAAGCACTCTACCAGGAACGAACAACAGCTCAGTGGCTTGTTCTATGGCAATTTACCACCCGGAAGCAGCCTCTTTTAGACCAGTGTGCTTTTCACAGAAGAAAACTTTCCTGAAGTATATCAGTCTGATCCTGCCAAGTAAGGTCAGTCCAGCCCTGAAATACCAGGCAATTCTCCTCTGAACAAGGAACATGACAACCCCAGACGATCGTTTCGGCCTCCTATGGGCCTCGTCAGTGAGGTGCAGCCACATTCCTCTAAGCACACTGGGCAAGGAGTCCACGTCTGGTTTCCCCCATCACCCATAGGGAGACTTCCCCAGGGTCATAATAATTTGCATACAAAGAGAGAAGCGCTCTACCAGGAACGAACAACAGCTCAGTGGCTTGTTCTATGGCGATTTACCACCCGGAAGCAGCCTCTTTTAGACCAGTGTGTTTTTCACAGAAGAAAACTTTCCTGAAGTATATCAGTCTGATCCTGCCAAGTAAGGTCAGGTCAGTCCAGCCCCGAAATACCAGGCAATTCTCCTCTGAACAAGGAACATGACAACCCCAGACGATCGTTTCGGTCTCCTATGGGCCTCATCAGTGAGGTGCAGCCACATTCCTCTAAGCACACTGGGCAAGGAGTCCACGTCTGGTTTCCCCCATCACCCATAGGGAGAATTCCCCAGGGTCATAATAATTTGCATACAAAGGTTGAGCGCTTCCCAGGTTGAGCGCTTCTCTCTTTTTATTTATGCAAATTATGACATTTTGGGAAGTCTCCCTAAGTGTGATGCGGGAATCCAGACGTGGACCCGTTGCTCAGTGTGCCTAGAGGGATATGGCTGCACCTCACTGACGAGGTTCACAATAGGATGAAACATACATCTGGGGTTTTGCTGTTTCTCTTGTTCAGAGAGGGATTGCCTGGTATTTTGGGGCTGGACTGTACTGTGAAGTCAGGATCAGACTGATATGCTTCAGGAAAGTTCTTCTCTGTGAAAGGCACATGATGAGCAAAAAGAGGCTGCTTCTTGGGTGGTAACTAGCCATAGAGCAAGCTATTATGCTATTGTTCGTTCCCAGGTTGAGCGCTTCTCTCTTTTTATTTATGCAAACTATCTAATTTACTTCTTTAATTTCTCGGGATCCATCACTTATCATACACAACTCTGGGAATTACCCATTGGACTTTGCTGGATATTGCATGGAATCATTTTTATTGGACTACACAGTTTGTATATATATATATATATATATATATATATATATATGTATATTTATACACATATATAAGCTATTATTCTTTTATTATTTTGTATTTTTATAATCATTCCTCAAGAGTGCTTTAATATTGGTGCTATTCTATTATTTTATTACTTTATTACTGGATTACTCCTCGTCATCTATAGTACATATAATATTATTAATTGTTTTTTATATCTACCCTTGGCGCCTCTTAGAAGTACTCTAGTGACGCTGGTGTCACTAGACGTATTAGTTGTTGTTACTTCTTTAATCATTTTTTTTCATTCTCTTAGTATCTTTTGTTGAAAAGCAGTGACATAACCTCAGGAGCGTGTATGTGTGTAGAGCATTATATGGCAGCAGTTTTGCAAGAATTGTATCCATTTGCAAGAGCACTATATGGCAGCACTATTTCCAGCCATGTACTGCTCCATACAGCTACCTAGGTATCTCTTCAACACAGAATACCATGGGAACGAAGCAAATATGATAATATAGGTGTGTGCTGATCTCCCTTGTGCCTGATAGACAATGTTAGCTTTTCATGACAAATGCAGGCAGACTGCTGCACAGCGAGCAATCCATAGACCTCTCCGCAGAAGCCGCTGGAGCAAGCGCTGGGACCAATATAGAAATTACTCACATGCCTCCAATACCTCGCTCACTTGTCCCTCCTTTTAACTTGACTGCAGGAAAAGTGATCCTGTTAACAGCACTGGGCTCTCCGTCCCTGCAACATTCACTGGCATAACATAGAAAATTGTGTATTACCATAGAAAGTATATGATGTTTGTAACTTTAATGTTCTGTTCATTGTTTTAAACATAAACATTTATATAACTCACTAAAGCAAATGTCTAATATTTGGTCATTTTAAAATTGTGCATTAGATAGATAGATAGATAGATAGATAATAGATAGATAGATACTGTATAGATAGATAGATGGATAAATAGATAGATGATAGATAGATACGGTATAGATAGATAGATAGATAGATAGATAGATAATAGATAGATAGATATATAGATACTGTATAGATAGATAGATGGATAGATACATAGATGATAGATAGATAGATACCTTATAGATAGATAGATAGATAGATAGATGATAGATAGATACTATATAGATAGATAGATAGATAGATAGATAGATAGATGATAGATAGATAGATAGATACCGTATAGATAGATAGATAGATAGATAGATAGATGATAGATAGATACTATATATATATATATATATAGATAGATAGATAGATAGATAGATAGATAGATAGATAGATAGATAGATAGATAGATACTGTATAGATATATAGATTGGTAGATAGATAGATGGATGGATAGATAGATAGATAGATGATAGATGCTCATTTATTTATTTATATAACAGGCTATAGAGGTAGTGTTATAAATTACAAATGCTCAATAGTAATAAAATAACTAGAATAAAAATAATATATATAAATGCATTAAGAAATTAAACCTAGCTGTATATGCATATTACACAATATTATAGAAAGACTATAAAAGTATATTGTGATTAAATGAATAAATATATATTTAGAAAGGATGTAAACAAACAATATAGATTAAATAACCAGTGCTACAAATAATGGATAAACCTTACAAAATAAAATAATAAAGTAAGTAAAATAATTGTGCACTCAGCTTGCAGTGCAATTTATTGTGTAAATGCTTTTTTTGCTATTTGTTACTTCATGCTTTGATTATATTTCCTCACATCAGTTATTGTATTTGGCAAAGCTGACCTTTTATTATTATTATTATTATTATTATTATTTCTATAATATATATATATATAGCTCTTGGCATTACTTTGCAATGAATTGCAGCCCTCATTTATAGTGGGATTAAACAATTTTAAACCCCCAAAAAAAAATATTTTTAAAAAATTGATTAGGTTTATGACTTAAAGGGACATGAAACCCATTTTTTTCTTGATTCAGATAGAGCATGTCATTTTTAAATAACTTTACAATTTATTTCTATCATCTAATTTTTTAGTTCTCTTTGTATCCTTTGCTGCAAAGTATACCTAGATAGGCTCAGAAAATGCTGATTGGCGGCTGCACATATATGCATCTTTTCATTGGCTTTGCTGCTCCTTAATCAAAGAATAGCAAGAGAATGAAGCAAATTAGAAATTACAAGTAAATTGTGAAGTTGTTTAAAATTGTATGATCTAGATTCTATCTGAATCATGAAAGAAAAATATTAGATTTCACGTCCCTTTAATACTTATCCCTAACCCTAAACACCAACCCTAACATTAACCCATAATCTTAAACTCTAACAGCTAACCTCTTCACCTAAAACCTGACCCATAATCTAGCCTTAACTAATAACCCTCAACACTACCCCGTCTATAAACAATAACCTCTAAACCTACCTTAGCATAAAATTTTGGTTTAGTCTGAGAATAACAAGTAGATGTATTTTTTTAAAGTTTCATTAGCTGTTTAAATAGTGACAAAATAAGTGTAAAGTTTTAGTGTCTATACAACAATAGGAGCTGCCATGTTGTAACTAAGGTTACCTTCTCTGCTGTGGCCAAATAGGGACAGTTATAAATAGGTCACTGCAGTGTGCAGCCAATGGCTGTGTGGTATATAACAGTGTTCTGCACATTAATTTCTAACAGGAACTGAAAAGCTGACAATTTCAGAAATACAGGAAAAGGGGACAAAATAAATAATTGTACATTGTAGAGTTTTTTTATATATACAATTTATAATTTATATTACCATCTCAAAGTGTTTAATGTCACTTTAAGGTCCCTTTTTTAGGGACAGTCCTAAGTTACAGAAAAAGGTTATATATTATTCAAATAAAGTAAATAAACAATTAAAGGTACAGTCAACACCAGAATTTTTGTTGTTTTAAAAGATAGATAATCCCTTAATTACCAATTCCCCAGTTTTGCATAACCAACACAGTTATAATTAGTGATGTCACGAACCTAAAAATTTGGGTTCGCGAACTGCAAACACGAACTCCCGCAAAAAACGCGAACCATGTGTGTAATGCTGCCTGACTGAGACATATCCCTGTTATCTACATCCTCTGGCAATAATGGTTGCGCATCACTCATTTCTTCCAACTGATGTGTAAATAACTCCTCTGACAGATCAAGTGAAGCGGCTGTGGTGCTAGTGTTGGTGGTAGCGGCAGGCGGGCGAGTGGTAACTTGAGAGGTGCTGCCCGAAGCTAAGCTGGAGGAGGATGGTGCGTCAAGGTTCGGAGCGGAAGCTATAGAAGATTGGGTGTCCTGTGTTAAAAAGTCAACTATGTCCTCAGAACTTTTCGAGTTCATGGTAAGTGGCTTCTGAACACTGGGCATTATTCTAGGGCCAAAGGGAATCACAGCACAAACGACCACGACGGCACCTGCGGGGTGGCCTGCCTCTGCCTGTCATTTGTTTTTAAATGTACACTTACACTACTATTAAACAAGATATGAGTGGTGCCACTGGGCAAGTGGGCACAGTATACGCTGTGAGCCTGACACAAAAAAGCAGACTGATGTTTCACAGTCCAAAAAGTTTTTATTTTTTTAAATGTACACTTACACTACTATTAAACAAGATATGAGTGGTGGCACTGGGCAAGTGGGCACAGTATACGCTGTGAGCCTGACACAAAAAAAGCAGACTGATGTTTCACAGTCCAAAAAGTTTTTTGTTTTTTTTAAATGTACACTTACACTACTATTAAACAAGATATGAGTGGTGCCACTGGGCAAGTGTGCACAGTATACGCTGTGAGCCTGGCACACATGCTGGCAGGAAGGCAACTGCAATTAGATTACACAAGCAGACTGATGTTTCACAGTCAAATTTTTTTTAATTTTTTTTTAATTTACTCTACTGTTACACCAGATATGAGTGGTGGCACTGGGCACGTGGGCACAGTATACGCTGTGAGCCTGGCACACACGCTGGCAGGCAGGCAACTGCAATTAGATTACACTAGCAGACTGATGTTTCACAGTCAAAAAAGTTTTTTTTTTTAAATTTACACTACTGTTACACCAGATATGAGTGGTGGCACTGGGCAAGTGGGCCTTGCACACATGCTGGCAGGCAGGCAACTGCAATTAGATTACACTAGCAGACTGATGTTTCACAGTCAAAAAAGTTTTTTTTTTTAAATTTACACTACTGTTACACCAGATATGAGTGGTGGCACTGGGCAAGTGGCTTGGCAGGCAGGCAACTGCAATTAGATTACACAGGGAAAAAAAAACAGACTGATGTTCTAGCCCTAAAAAGGGCTTTTTGGGGTGCTGTCCTTACAGCAGAGATCAGATGAGTCCTTCAGGACTGTAGTGGACACTGAATACACTAGCCTAGCTATCAATTTCCCTATTAAATCAGCAGCAGCTACACTGTCCCTCCTCTCACTAAGAATGCAGCTTCCAAATGAATCTAAAATGGATGCTGTCCAGGATGTAGGAGGGTCTGGGAGGGAGTGTCTGCTGCTGATTGGCTGGAATGTGTCTTCTGACTGTGAGGTAGAGGGTCAAAGTATTACTCAATGATGACGAATAGGGGGCGGATCGAACATCGTATATGTTCGCCCGCCGCGGCGAACGCGAACATGCTATGTTCGCCGGGAACTATTCGCTGGCGAACTATTCGTGACATCACTATTTGCAATGTGGGAGGGCCTCGGTTTAGGGATTAATAGGTAGTTTATGGGTGTTAGTGTACTTTGTAACACTTTATTTATGAGTTTTGTTGCGCAAAACTCATAACTACTGCTGTCAGATGACGGTATGGATTGTGCCGATATAGGCTGAAACGCAAGCATTCTAGCCTCATCGCACAACCTGTAATACCAGCGCTATGGAAATACCATGCAAAAACTAAAAACGTCATTTTTTTGAGTATGGGATTGACGTTGCGTTACAGGCTAAAATGCTTGCGGTAAAGCTATACTGACAAGACTCATAATGGCTGCGTTACGGTTTTTAAGCTGAAATGGACATTTTATCAGCATTAAAACCATAACACAAAACTTGTAATCTAGGTGATAGTTTTTAGAATCAAATAAGTGAATTAGTAGTGAGACTCTGAGGTGAATAATTTGCTCCACTATATAGATTTTCAGAAATGAGCCATGATTTGATAATACTATTGAGGACACTGATTTATACAGACAGCAGGAGAAATGAATGCAATGATTATACTAAGAGGAAGCAATTAATAACAATTTAGCTGTTGTGAGAATGCAAGTTCAGAAACCACTTTGCCTACTTAAATACGCCTAGGATAGACTGTGGGTTTTCTTAAAAGTGCATCTGCAATCAAATCAGATCACAATTTTGATTGGTTTGTTTCTGGTAGTTGTGTATTTAGCTGCTATTGGAATGTCAGGATTAAATATTGTCATCCTCCAAGTGGCAAATAAATCTAAATAAAACTTGTGTGATTCCAATAAAGCATATTTAAAAAAATATACCTCTTTCTCTTAGTTTCCTTTGTTCAAACCTAGTTCCTTTTCATGAGCGCACACTGAGGTAGCCTCAGGAGCGTGCACATGTCTTGTGCTCTATATGTATAACACTTTTACAAATAATTAGCCAGATTACGAGTTTTGCGTTATGGCTGGCTCGCTACTAACTTGCAAGTTATTTCCACCGCTCACCTTTAATAGCGCTGCTATTACAGGTTTGCAAAAACCCAGCATTTGCGGGCGATATGGCTGTGTTGAGCTCCATTTCGCACACAAATACCAGCGCTGCTTTGAGCTGCTTTGACGTGCTCGTGCACGATTTCCCCATAGACTTCAATGGTGAGAGCCGGCAAAAAAAAGCCTAACACCTGCAATAACGGAGCGTACAGCTCCATAACGCAGCCCCATTAAAGTCTATGGGGAAAAAAAATAAATGTTTAAACCTAACACCCTAACATAAACCCAGAGTCTAAACATCCCTAATCTGCTGCCCCCGACATCACTGACACCTACATAAATGTAATAACCCCTAATCTGCCTCCCCCAATGTCGCCGCCTACATAAATTTATTAACCCCTAATCTGCCGCTCCCAATGTCGCTGCCGCCTATCTACACTTATTAACTCCTAATCTGCCGCCCCCAACGTCGCCTCCATCACTATACTAAAGTTATTAACCCCTAAAACTCTGGCCTCCCACATCACTAACACTAAATAAATATATTAACCCCTAAACCTAACCCTAAGTCTAACCCTGACCCTAACGTAACCTTAACCCTAACACCCCTAACTTTAATATAATTTAAATAATTCTTAATAAAACCTACTTTTAATAACTAAATAATTCATATTTAAAAATAAATACTTACCTGTAAAATAAACCCTAAGCTAGCTACAATATAACTAATAGTTACATTGTAGGTAGCTTAGGTTTTATTTTTATTTCACAGCTAAGTTGGTATTTATTTTAACTAGGTAGACTAGTTATTAAATAGTTATTAACTATTTACTAACTACCTAGCTAAAATAAATACAAAGTTACCTGTAAAATAAAACCTAACCTGAGTTACACTAACACCTAATATTACACTAAAATGAAATAAATTAAATTAAAAAAATACATTTATCTAAATTACAAAAAATAATAAACACTAAATTACACAAAATAAAAAAAGAAATTATCAAAAATAAAAACGAATTACTCCTAATCTAATAGCCCTATCAAAATAAAAAAGCCCCCCAAAATAATAAAACCCCTAGCCTAAACTACACTACCAATAGCCCTTAAAAGGGCCTTTTGCGGGGCATTGCCCCAAAGAAATCAGCTCTTTTACCTGTTAAAAAAAAAAATACAAACAACCCCCCAACAGTAATACCCACCACCCATACAACTAACCCCCCCAAATAAAAACCTACCTAAAAAACCTAAGCTCCCCATTGCCCTGAAAAGAGCATTTGAATGGGCATTGCCCTCAAAAGAGCATTTAGCTCTTTTACATTGCCCAAACCCTAATCTAAAAATAAAACTCACCCAATAAACCCTTAAAAAACCTAACACTTACCCCCGAAGATCCACTTACAGTTTTTGAAGACCGGACATCCATCCTCATCCAGCCGGGAGAAGTCTTCATCCAAGCGGCAAGAAGTCCTTAATGAAGCCGGGAGAAGTCTTCATCCAAGCGGCAAGAAGTCATCCTCCAGGTGGGCAGAAGTCTTCATCCAGACGGCATCTTCTATCTTCATCCTTCCGACGCGGAGCAGCTCCATCTTCAAGACATCTGGCGCAGAGCATCCTCTTCATACAGTCCCAGCCGTACACTGAAGGTTCCCTTTAAGGGACGTCAATTCTATCAGCCAATCGGAATTAAAGGGTAAAAATTATATTGGCTGATGCAATCAGCCAATATAATTGAGCTTCAATCCTATTGGCTGACCGGATGTCTTGAAGATGGAGCCGCTCCTCCTCAGAAGGATGAAGATAGAAGATGTCGTCTGGATGAAGACTTCTGCCCGTCTGGAGGATGACTTCTTTCCGCATGGATGAAGACTTCTTCCGGCTTCGTTGAGGACTTTTTGCCGCTTGGATGAAGACTTCTCCCGGCTGGATGAGGATGGATGTCCGGTCTTCAAAAACTGTAAGTGGATCTTCGGTGGTTAGTGTTAGGTTTTTTTAAGGGTTTATTGGGTGGATTTTATTTTAAGATTAGGGTTTGGGCAATGTAAAAGAGCTAAATGCCCTTTTAAGGGCAATGCCCATCCAAATGCCCTTTTCAGGGCAATGGGGAGCTTTGGTTTTTTAGGTAGGTTTTTATTTGGGGGTTTGGTTGTGTGGGTTTTATTATAGGGTTTATTATAGTGGCGGTGATATCCGGAGCGGAAGATTAGGGGTTAATCATTTTATTTTAGTGTTTGCGATGTGGGAGGGCCTCGGTTTAGGGGTTAATAGGTAGTTTATGGGTAATAGTGTACTTTTTAACACTTTAGTTATGGTTTTATGGTACAGCTCTGTAACTTAAAACTCATGACTACTGACTTTCAGTTGACGGTGCAGATCTTGTATTTATGGGCTGTACCGCTTACTTTTTGGCTGGACAGGCAAATACCGGCAATGTGGAAGTCCCATTGAAAAAGGACTTTTTGAAAGGTGCGGTAGTTACGTTGCGTGATGGCCAAAAAAGTGTGCGGTACAGCTATACCTACAAGACTCGCAATACCAGCGGTAGTGAAAAAGCAGCGTTATGAGCCATAACGCAAAACTCGTAATCTAGCCGAATGTTGCAAACACTACTGTCATGTAGTGCACAAAACACATGCATGCTCCTGAGGCTGCCTCGGGATGCTTTCTTGGAAAGGAGATCATGTTCACCTCCATGTCATTTTCATAGTGCAATAATTTGACAGTGGTTTTCCAATCCATGTCAAAATATTTTTTAAAAATGAAATGTTAAAAAACGAAAATGAACTTATTTTCTGTACATTAATCAAGGTCTGAAAACATCTTTTTTGTTATTTTGACCAGTTGTCATTTTCTGCAAATAAATCAATTTGGGTGAAATGTTGTCAGTAGTTTATAAAAAAAAAAAATGTTCATTTTACTCAAACACCTATAAATAGTAAAACCAGCTAAGTAGAATTTTGCAGTAGTCTTTTAATTTTTTATTATTTGACAGTTCCAGGTTGCATTTATCATTTGCTTTGGCCAATTATAGGGACAGTCTACTCCAGAATTGTTATTGTTTAAAAAGATAGATAATCCCTTTATTACCCATTCCCCAGTTTTGCATAACCAACACTGTTATATTAATATACTTTTTACCTCTGTGATTACCTTGTATCTAAGCCTCTGCAGACTGCCCCCTTATTTTAGTTCTTTTGACAGACATACATTTTAGCCAACCAGTGCTGACTCCTAGGTAACTCCATATGCATGAGCACAATTTTATCTATATGGCACACATGAACTAATACCATCTAGCTGTGAAAAACGGTCAAAATGCCCTGAGATAAGAGATGGCCTGCAAAGTCTTAGAGATTAGCATATGAGCCTACCTAGGTTTAGCTTTCAACAAAGAATATCAAGGGAACATAATAATACGAAGTACAATATAACATTTTTTAATGCTTAAGAGAATACTCTATTGGGAGTTACATTTTGAGTTTAATGTCCAGCCATGATAATATGGTAGAAATATTGTAGATTATTTGTGGTCACAACAGAATTAAAGTACTACACATTTGCCATACATGCACCACCAATGACCTCTATGTTCTGCTGAGTACCTTGGAGGGAATTTGAAATATTTAAAAAAAAAATGATTTCTCATTGAGAAATACTATCCTGTGGTTTAACCCCAAGCTAGCTTTGTAGTAACCAAATGGAGCGTGCACATGGTCTTAACCAATATGTGATAATATACAAGTAGATTGGAAGGATATTTTTTTTATTACAAGCTCAATTTGAATCACGAAAATGTGTTCCCTTAAAGTGACTGTCAAAGTTAACCCCTTAATAACCACAGCACTTTTCCATTTTCTGTCCGTTTGGGACCAAGGCTATTTTTACATTTTTGCGGTGTTTGTGTTTAGCTGTAATTTTCCTCTTGCTCATTTACTGTACCCACACATATTATATACTGTTTTTCTCGCCATTAAATGGACTTTCCAAAGATATCATTATTTTCATCATATCTTATAATTTATTATAAAAAAATTATAAAATATGAGAAAAAAATGGAAAAAAAAACACTTTTTCTAACTTTGACCCCCAAAATCTGTTACACATCTACAACCACCAAAAAACACCCATGCTAAATATTTTATAAATTTTGTCCTGAGTTTAGAAATATCCAATGTTTACATGTTCTTTGCTTTTTTTTGCAAGTTATAGGGCCATAAATAAAGAAGACATCCCAAAGTATTGATCTAGGCCAATTTTGGTATATTTCATGCCACCATTTCACCGCCAAATGCGATCAAATACAAAAAATCGTTCACTTTTTCACAAATTTTTTCACAAACTTTCGGTTTCTCACTGAAATTATTTACAAACAGCTTGTGCAATTATGGCATAAATGGTTGTAAATTTTTCTTTGGGATCCCCTTTGTTCAGAAATAGCAGACATATATGGCTTTGGCATTGATTTTTGTTAATTAGAAGGCCGCTAAATGCCGCTGCGCACCGCACGTGTATTATGCCCAGCAGTGCAGGGGTTAATTAGGGAGCTTGTAGGGAGCTTGTAGGGTTAATTTTAGCTTTAGTGTAGTGTAGCAGACAACCCAAAGTATTGATCTAGGCCCATTTTGGTATATTGCATGCCACCATTTCACCGCCAAATGCGATCAAATAAAAAAAAAAGTTCCCTCTCTCACAAACTTTTTGTTTCTCACTGAAATTATTTACAAACAGCTTGTGCAATTATGGCACAAATGGTTGTAAATGCTTCTCTGGGATCCCCTTTGTTCAGAAATAGCAGACACATATGGCTTTGGCGTTGCTTTTTGGTACTTAGAAGGCCGCTAAATGCGCATCACACGTATTATGGCTAGCAGTGAAGGGGTTAATAAGGTAGCTTGTAGGGAGCTTGAAGGGTTAATTTTAGCTTTAGTGTAGGGTACGTCCTCAGGCGTTTACTGCCTTTTTTTTGAGGACATACCCTGCACGTCCTCGGTCGTTAAGGGGTTAAAGGTACAGGAAACCCAAAAATTTTCTTTCATGATTTAGAAAGATTATGCATTTTAAACAGCTTTCTAATTTTCTTCTATTAGTTAATTTGCTTCATCCTCTAGATAGGCTCAGTAGCTGCTGATTGGTGGCTGAACATAGATGCTTCGTGTGATTGGCTCACCCATGTGCATTGCTATTTCTTTAACAAAGGATATCTAACGAATGAAGCAAATTAGATAATAGAAGTATATTGGAATGTTGTTTAAAATTGTATTCTCTACCTGAATCATGAAAGAAAAAATGTGGGTTTAGTGTCCCTTTCAAGTTTTATGTCACTGTACCTTTAAATAAATCTGAACTTTTTATTTACCTATAAGGCAGGCAGATTATTTGTGCATGCAGGTTCCTATCTGCAATTTAAAAAAATCTAAGTTTCAATATTAGTTTCTTTATCATCATCATAATAACAGCAATTGCTCTCCATATGAAATCCTCAATTGAGATTTGTGCTTCAGCTTTAGTCAGTGTGTCGCTAACACTGCTTATTGCACAGCAGTTTGGCACAGGACATGTATCAGATATGGTGGCAAATTCCAGGACTATTTTTACCCTGTCTGAAGTCACAGTAAGGATTCCTGTCTCCCAATTTAGCTGTTGTATATTAGTGTCTTCTTGTTAGTTCCTCTAATCATTTTATACACACAAACACACCAACACATACACACACATACTAATACATACACATACTAATACATACACACACAAATACCCACACACACATACATGCACACACATACATACAAACACACACATACACACAT
The DNA here is from genome assembly GCF_027579735.1 of Bombina bombina. Taxonomy (NCBI): domain Eukaryota; kingdom Metazoa; phylum Chordata; class Amphibia; order Anura; family Bombinatoridae; genus Bombina; species Bombina bombina. Next base: position 24,915,884 of record NC_069508.1, read on the forward strand.
ACTAATACATACACATACTAATACATACACACACAAATTCCCACACACACATACATGCACACACAAATACATGCACACACATACATACAAACACACACATACACACATACTAATACATACACATACTAATACACACACACAAATACATACACACACATACATGCACACACAAATACATACATACACATACAAACACACACGTACTAATACATACACATACTAATATACACACACACAAATACATACACACACATGCACACACAAATACATACATACGCATACAAACACACACATACACACACATACATACACACACATACAGTCAAACACACACATACACACACGCAAACAAATACACACACAAATACATGCACACACATACACACATACAAACACACACATATACAAACACACACACACACAAATACACACACACATACACACACAAATATGCTAGCTCACACGCACATACATGTACATGCAAATATACACACACCCATATACACACAAATAACCCACATACAAACACATATATACCATGCATGCATACATATACATACATACACACATATATACATATGTACATACATACACACATGCACACACAAATGCACACATATATACCATGCATGCATACATATACATACACACATATATACATATATACATATATACACACATGCACACACAAATGCACACATATACACTCACATAAAAACACACACATACACTCACATAAACACACAGGTAACCCACATACAAACACATACATGCACACATAAACATACACGCACACACACATATACATAGGTACATTCCAACACATATACACATGCACGCACATATATACAATGGTACATACATACACACACATACAAATAAACACACACATACTTGATCACACTGCACATACCACACACATAAATGCTCACAGTTCACACTAACACACACACATATACATTCATGCACACAGTCCATACACATACATAACTATACCAACACACATATGCACATGCTGATATTCAAATAAATATACACATATGAACATGCACACACATACATACTTACACACACATTGCTTATATGAATCCTGATAATGAAAAGCCTAGGACTTTTTTTAAACATTTGCATTAATGTAAAAATCTTCATTTAAAATGTTTATTTAGCACAGACAAATCTCTTGGGGAATTCATTCTGATCTCACTTGAAAACACATTTTACCCTTGTCTAAAAGCATCTAATGGCTTAATTACTAGGCATTATTATTACAAAATGGAAAACTGCTATACAGTGGGGGTTAGAAAGACTTGCACCCTGGGTAGCGCTTGCTGATTGGTGGCTGTATCTGAATCATGAAAGAAAAAAATTGGGTTTAGTATCCCTATAAGCACTGCATTGCAAAGATTTGTATACAAAATAAATGTAGTAAAAACATTTGCATCTGTCATTTTGTTAGTAAATAATAATGTTTAAAATGTGTATTAAACTATTTATTTTAAGGCTTTTATGCATTGAAATGTATAAAAACCTGCTTTGATCCAGAACCACGGGTCTCACCAAGCAAATAAACATAATATATTAAGATATTGCTGTAACCTTCATAAAATATATTTCCAAACTTTTTTGCAAGCGCATGAGCAAGCACCTCAGTCCCTTCTGATGAGGTTGCAGTAAAAGTTTTAAAGCATTTTTGGAGTGATGTTGCTGCAATACATAAATATTGACAGCAAACTGTTTAACCACAAAAAGACATGTAATAAATACAGTAGTTATAAGGAAAGTATATATTAAATAAAAATAGATTGCAAGCTCTTCTTGTACAAAATGGGTACCCATACACTGTTGCTGCTTTACCTGATTGTATAAGTAATTCATTTTGCTTTGTGATGTCTACAAAATAAGGACACAATCCTACTATTATTATTATGAATGTGTCTGATAGATACATCTTTATTATGATTTGTGTATAAAATAATTCTGTTTGTTGCTTTTGTGTATGAATAAAATAATATCAGGGCACTTACATACAATGCAATAAACACCAATAAATCACTGATCTATCTGCATATGTGATTCCCTAGGCTTAGGCAAACTGCATATGTAATAGTGTCAGGGGATTTAAACCTGGGTAATCTTACTGTAGCCGGGAAGGGACACACTAGTGTCTGCTGTAAGGCGTTTTTATATTGTATTAATAGATTAAATGCAGTGGGTGTTTAGGAATCAGGCTGAGGTTGAAAGGATGGATGACAATGGATGGTATTATGAGGATGCAGGGAGCTCCAGCACACACATCCTTCATGTGAGAGATACCCAAGCCCCCTCCCCTGCCTGATACACACAGAGAGGTGGATGTTGGTAAGATCATGCAGCGCATTGGGATCCACCGCCTGGTTGTGCCAGGGGTCTCCCCTCATCTCCTCCCTGGTATTCTGACAGCACAGTGGGTGGAAGCATCACACTGAGAAATCCCCACTCAGCAGCAAAGACAGGGGCTGCAACCTGAGCACAAGCTGATATTGCCAGGGCACACAGTTCCTGGTCACCTGGGACATGACAAGCCCTGGACACCCCAGCAGAAGACAGGAGGAGGACAGGCTAGAACTGACCTGGGGTAGGGGGCAGAGGTGGAGAGGGGGCAGGGGAGGCAGGTGGCATTGGAAAAACAGCATGGTAGTGAAATCAAGATGAAGAGGAGGAGGAGGAACAGGGAGGGGGTATCCATCCATCAGTGTGCTGGATAATATTACCATCTGCCTGGGAAGATCCATAGGAAGAAGCTGCAGCGCTCAGAAGACTCATCCCCTGCTTCATTTTTGGAGATAAAATATATTCTGCACAAATTGCTTTGTGGCTTTACCTTACGCAGGATGCGGAGTGTTGCTGCAAATCCCACACACGTCCCATTTTTCCATTAAAATTGCCCTGTTTGGTTTTATTGATGCCTCTGCCTTTCTGCCCCCCATTAACGAAGCACCCCCATCATGGGCTGTCTGCAGAGCCTGACTTGCAAGTCTCGCATCAGAAGGGAGAATATCACAGTGTATGATGTTAGTGCCACCATAGACCAGTGCCCCACTACCATAGAGGAGAATTCACCCATTGTCTTAAGGTACAAGACCCCTTACTTCAAAGCATCTGCCAGAGTGGTCATGCCGCCCTTACCCAGAAATGAAACCTGGGTGGTGGGATGGATACAAGCCTGCAACCAGATGGAATTCTTTAACATCTACAGTGACCTGGGCATGTAAGTACCCACAACCGTGTTGTCCCAGTATAGGATCTTCACTCCAGTCTTGTTTCAAGTGAGGAATTCAATGGTGTAATAGCAAAGTGTTCCCTAACGTTATTAGTCTTTTAGGACATTATTACAAGACACAGATGTATTAGCTTATTTTTATCAATGTGTATGTTTGTGTCTTTATCTATATATTTAATTATCTGCCTGTACATCTATCTATTTATATCTATCTATATATATCCTGTTTGTGTATCAGTGTCTATGTATGTGTATATCTGTTTAATCCATAACAAGTATAACATATATTGATTTTATAGGTTTTATTGAGACACGTGTCATTTTATTTTTGGTATGACAGAATAATTAAAAGCTGAAATATATAACTATTTCAATATCAATGTATTACTCATATAATCTACAGAGATGTCAAGGACAAAGCTAGTGAGATAGTGTATTTTTGGAGAGGCAATTAGATTAGTTACTGGATGACATTAGCTTCTGTGAGTAATTTACTATTAAATTAGCCTTGCAGAGTTATCAAGCCTGAATAAATATTGGATTGTACCAAACATGAGATGATATTCATGTTGTATAGTTGTATTGGGGACCTCTTACATATTTCCACACATGAAATTGATTACATTTTTGCAGAATCTGTATTAAATACTTTGTTTCATTTAAAATATTTTTAAACAAAATTACAATATAATTAAAGTAATATTATGTTTCTAAGACATACAATCGTATTTTTAAATTGAAACAAATTAATGTTTTAATCTACTGGCTGCCAAAGATAATAAAAATATATATTTTACAGTCAAGGGGTTAAATAGCAATAGTAATTATTATGGATAAATAAAGCTAAAACTTATCTATCTTTCTATTATTCTTTCCAGTTAGTTATGCAAATGTCTGTATAATAAAAAATCTTTGTTTCTTAAAGGGATATTATAGTGGAACAATGAAATGCTCTATATTATTTTATCACTATTAAATCTTCAAATCTAGGTGTTTAAATCCTGCAAAATGGCTAAACACATAGTTAAAGTACAACTCAGGAGCTGCAGAGCAGAAACTGCCAGTGACACAGTCCGCAGCAATAGTCACAACTACCAATGATTGGCACAAATGTAGTTTCATCTTGGAACCAGCAGTTATCATTTTTAGAATATAATGGCCCTTTAAGGATATTTAAAATTAAATTCATAAAACCAGATTGTCCATATTATTTGCCTTTCTGTATATATCAGATAATATTTTTATAATTGCAAGGAGCCCAGTGATTGATCAGAACTCTATGTAATGCCCCAACTGTTATTGCTATTTTCAACCTGTGTTTAAATGCCATCTACATTTTTGGGTAATAGACTTAGGTTTCTGGAGGGGGGTCAGAGAGGGAGCAAATACCTCCCCTTAGCTTTGACACATGGCTAGAGTCTTATCCTAGGACCCTTTTAGTTTAAAAATAAATTGCTCTATTTTGAGATTTATAATATATATAATTCCCTTCTTTTACTATGAGTTTAATTCCTTCAAAAGAGTTAAACACATAGTTAATGGTACACTCTTAGAACACCAACAGTCTGCTCCAGATAAGCATAAAAATGATTGGTGCATACTCCTGTATCCCTACTGTTTACTGGCTCTCCAGCTGTTTCCTACTCTAACCCCTTTACATAGGTTTAGAACATAATAAAATAAGGGAATTTGTTTATTTATAAAATTCTGTAACAAAATAGAACAATTTATTTTTTACACTAGATTATCAATTTAACTCAGTTCCTATACAATTTAGATGCACATTTTACACTATGAAAATGATCTGGCTAATTTAAACAAATTTATTTTTTAACCCAAGCTTAGAGTGATATAAGGGTATGAAATTAATACTGTTTCTTTCTCAGCAAATAACATAGTCTATGCCTTCATGTGACAGATAAAGATAACAGACTCATCTTTCAAATGAGGAATAATATGACCCTGTGGCTCCAATATGGTGGGTGGAAATTCTGGCTATTTAAATCCCTTAGACACTAAGTTTAGAGAAGTAGAGTGTATTGGCCAAAGGGAATGACAACCCCTTCTTTAAGAAAATAAAGCCATGCACATAATGAAACCTCACAATATAAGGAAGAGAAGGGGCTTTTCTGCAAATGAAGGGTCACTTGATCATCCATATATATGTGGGTGATGTAAAAATGAACAATGACCTCATTAGATATTTCCTTTTACAGTTACAAACTGGAGTGGTGTTTAAAACTATAAATACATGTTTGTCTGCAATCGGATTGTAAGCTCTTGGGAGCCGAGACATCTGTTTTGCAAAATGATATGTAGATTGTAGTACAAATAACAATTACTAGAATTATTATTATTGTCATTATTATTACAGATTTCGCAGCTGAGAGCTGACAAATTATTCAGTTATTTATGTTTACTAAAACTTGGAGAAATGTTTTGTTTTCCTGGTGTTAATTATGTGCTTTATGTTTTACCCCTAAATGTTTCTGTATTTTCCAGCTCATCCTGAATCGCTGGATCCCATCAGACACACATCCCTGTGCATTTTATGAACACTCTAGAGACAGATACCATATATCATTTACACAGAGCACTTAAGAGAGCACACATACTCAGCCCCCCTCACAGATAAAGCTCTACAATATAGCAGCCTGACCCATCACGTTTATTCATTTCCCCATCTACTTTACAGAGCAAAATCTATTTTTAGTTCTTCTTCTCTATTTGAAATGTTTTTCGATAATAAACACTGCCACCTCTGTTAGAGGCTAATTCCATGTTTTAAAGGGACATGAAGCTAAAAAAATCTTTCATAATTCAGATAGAGCATAAAATCAAAATAATAATAATCCAAATGACTTCAATTTTCAAATTTACCTTGTACTCATGGTATTCTTTGTTGCAGAGAATACCTAGGTAGATATTGTGCACGTGTCTGGTGCACCCTACAGCAGCAGTTTTGCGAGAATGCTTTTGAGTGCTAGATGGAATCAGTGTATGCACAATGTATAACATTGTTGAAAGCAATGTTGCAAAATATACTGCTCATGAGACTATAGCTATGCTTTTCAAAAAGGATGCCATGGAATGAGATGAATATAATAATAGAAGTTAATTGGAAAGTTGTAAAATTGTACGCTGTGTGTGAGTAATGAAATAAACATAGCTAGATAGATATAGACAGACAGATAGATAGATAGATAGATAGATAGATAGATAGTAGGATATATAGATAGATGATAGAAAGATAGATAGATAAATAGATAGATAGATAGATAGATAGTAAGATATATAGATAGATGATAGGAAGACAGATATATAAATAAATAGATACTGTATAGATAGATGATAGACATATAGATAGATAGATAGATAGATAGATAGACAGATAGATAGTAAGATATATAGATAGGTGATAGGACAACAGATAGATGATAGACAGACAGACAAACAGATAGATAGATAGATAGATAGATAGATAGATAGATAGATAGATAGTAAATTAAATAGATTGATAGATATCTTTCTAACTTCATATCAACACCTCTTGTTCTAGCATTCACTGTATTTAAAGGTTCATTCTTTTCCTTGTTATAAACATGAGATGACTGTGCCAGCCACACACATCTCTTCGGTCTTTTTCTCCTCCTAAAGTGATTAAAGAGAGTAGTTAATAATGCATAGATTATGAGACAAGAGAGAAATATAAAGCAACAAATATGATAGTGTTTTGCACACAGCTCCAAAAATAACTTCTCATCCCTCAGAATGAATCTTTGAAAGGATATGTATAATTTATTATAGCTGTAATAGTGTCTGGTGTTTAGATGGTTATATACTAGTACACACACATTGACTCTTTTTGGAATCATGGCTCATTGTTATGGGATCTGTCTGATGTTTATTCTATACTACATGTGTATATATTGCTCTTATGTCTGAGCTTTATTCTATACTACATGTATATATTGCTCTTATGTCTGAGCTTTATTCTATACTACATGTGTATATATTGCTCTTATGTCTGAGCTTTATTCTATACTACATGTATATATTGCTCTTATGTCTGAGCTTTATTCTATACTACATGTATATATTGCTCTTATGTCTGAGCTTTATTCTATACTACATGTGTATATATTGCTCTTATGTCTGACCTTTATTCTATACTACATGTATATATTGCTCTTATGTCTGAGCTTTATTCTATACTACATGTATATATTGCTCTTATGTCTGAGCTTTATTCTATACTACATGTGTATATATTGCTCTTATGTCTGAGCTTTATTCTATACTACATGTGTATATATTGCTCTTAAGTCTGAGCTTTTTTCTATACTACATGTATATATTGCTCTTATGTCTGAGCTTTATTCTATACTACATGTGTATATATTGCTCTTATGTCTGAGCATTATTCTATACTACATGTATATATTGCTCTTATGTCTGAGCTTTATTCTATACTACATGTGTATATATTGCTCTTATGTCTGAGCTTTATTCTATACTACATATGTATATATTGCTCTTCTGTCTGAGCTTTATTCTATACTACATATGTATATATTGCTCTTATGTCTGAGCGTTATTCTATACTACATGTATATATTGCTCTTATGTCTGAGAATTATTCTATACTACATGTGTATATATTGCTCTTATGTCTGAGCTTTATTCTATACTACATGTATATATTGCTCTTATGTCTGAGCATTATTCTATACTACATGTGTATATTGCTCTTATGTCTGAGCATTATTCTATACTACATGTGTATATTGCTCTTATGTCTGAGCATTATTCTATACTACATGTATATATTGCTCTTATGTCTGAGCTTTATTCTATACTACATGTATATATTGCTCTTATGTCTGAGCTTTATTCTATACTACATGTGTATATATTTCTCTTATATCTGAGCTTTATTCTATACTACATGTGTATATATTGCTCTTATGTCTGAGCATTATTCTATACTACATGTGTATATTGCTCTTATGTCTGAGCATTATTCTATACTACATGTGTATATTGCTCTTATGTCTGAGCATTATTCTATACTACATGTGTATATTGCTCTTATGTCTGAGCATTATTCTATACTACATGTGTATATATTGCTCTTATGTCTGAGCTTTATTCTATACTACATGTATATATTGCTCTTATGTCTGAGCTTTATTCTATACTACATGTGTATATATTGCTCTTATGTCTGAGCTTTATTCTATACTACATGTATATATTACTCTTATGTCTGAGCTTTATTCTATACTACATGTATATATTGCTCTTATGTCTAAGCATTATTCTATACTACATGTGTATATATTGCTCTTATGTCTGAGCTTTATTCTATACTACATGTGTATATATTGCTCTTATGTCTGAGTTTTATTCTATACTACATGTGTATATATTGCTCTTATGTCTGAGCTTTATTCTATACTACATGTGTATATATTGCTCTTATGTCTGAGCTTTATTCTATACTACATGTGTATATATTGCTCTTATGTCTGAGCTTTATTCTATACTACATGTATATATTGCTCTTATGTCTGAGCTTTATTCTATACTACATGTATATATTGCTCTTATGTCTGAGCTTTATTCTATACTACATGTGTATATATTGCTCTTATGTCTGAGCTTTATTCTATACTACATGTGTATATATTGCTCTTATGTCTGAGCTTTATTCTATACTACATGTGTATATATTGCTCTTATGTCTGAGCTTTATTCTATACTACATGTGTATATATTGCTCTTATGTCTGAGCTTTATTCTATACTACATGTGTATATATTGCTCTTATGTCTGAGCTTTATTCTATACTACATGTGTATATATTGCTCTTATGTCTGAGCTTTATTCTATACTACATGTGTATATATTGCTCATATGTCTGAGCTTTATTCTATACTACATGTTTATATTGCTCTTATGTCTGAGCTTTATTCTATACTACATGTATATATTGCTCTTATGTCTGAGCTTTATTCTATACTACATGTATATATTGCTCTTATGTCTGAGCTTTATTCTATACTACATGTATATATTGCTCTTATGTCTGAGCATTATTCTATACTACATGTATATATTGCTCTTATGTCTGAGATTTATTCTATACTACATGTATATATTACTCTTATGTCTGAGCATTATTCTATACTACATGTATATATAGCTCTTATGTCTGAGCTTTATTCTATACTACATGTATATATTGCTCTTATGTCTGAGCTTTATTCTATACTACATGTATATATTGCTCTTATGTCTGAGCTTTATTCTATACTACATGTATATATAGCTCTTATGTCTGAGCTTTATTCTATACTACATGTGTATATATTGCTCTTATGTCTGAGCTTTATTCTATACTACATGTATATATTGCTCTTATGTCTGAGAATTATTCTATACTACATGTGTATATATTGCTCTTATGTCTGAGCTTTATTCTATACTACATGTATATATTGCTCTTATGTCTGAGCATTATTCTATACTACATGTGTATATTGCTCTTATGTCTGAGCATTATTCTATACTACATGTGTATATTGCTCTTATGTCTGAGCATTATTCTATACTACATGTATATATTGCTCTTATGTCTGAGCTTTATTCTATACTACATGTATATATTGCTCTTATGTCTGAGCTTTATTCTATACTACATGTGTATATATTTCTCTTATATCTGAGCTTTATTCTATACTACATGTATATATTGCTCTTATGTCTGAGCTTTATTCTATACTACATGTATATATTGCTCTTATGTCTGAGCATTATTCTATACTACATGTATATATTGCTCTTATGTCTGAGCTTTATTCTATACTACATGTGTATATATTGCTCTTATGTCTGAGCATTATTCTATACTACATGTGTATATTGCTCTTATGTCTGAGCATTATTCTATACTACATGTGTATATTGCTCTTATGTCTGAGCATTATTCTATACTACATGTGTATATTGCTCTTATGTCTGAGCATTATTCTATACTACATGTGTATATATTGCTCTTATGTCTGAGCTTTATTCTATACTACATGTATATATTGCTCTTATGTCTGAGCTTTATTCTATACTACATGTGTATATATTGCTCTTATGTCTGAGCTTTATTCTATACTACATGTATATATTACTCTTATGTCTGAGCTTTATTCTATACTACATGTATATATTGCTCTTATGTCTAAGCTTTATTCTATACTACATGTGTATATATTGCTCTTTTGTCTGAGCTTTATTCTATACTACATGTGTATATATTGCTCTTATTTCTGAGTTTTATTCTTTACTACATGTGTATATATTGCTCTTATGTCTGAGCTTTATTCTATACTACATGTGTATATATTGCTCTTATGTCTGAGCTTTATTCTATACTACATGTGTATATATTGCTCTTATGTCTGAACTTTATTCTATACTACATGTATATATTGCTCTTATGTCTGAGCTTTATTCTATACTACATGTGTATATATTGCTCTTATGTCTGAGCTTTATTCTATACTACATGTGTATATATTGCTCTTATGTCTGAGCTTTATTCTATACTACATGTGTATATATTGCTCTTATGTCTGAGCTTTATTCTATACTACATGTGTATATATTGCTCTTATGTCTGAGCTTTATTCTATACTACATGTGTATATATTGCTCTTATGTCTGAGCTTTATTCTATACTACATGTGTATATATTGCTCTTATGTCTGAGCTTTATTCTATACTACATGTGTATATATTGCTCATATGTCTGAGCTTTATTCTATACTACATGTATATATATATTGCTCTTATGTCTGAGCATTATTCTCTACTACATGTATATATTGCTCTTATGTCTGAGATTTATTCTATACTACATGTATATATTACTCTTATGTCTGAGCATTATTCTATACTACATGTATATATAGCTCTTATGTCTGAGCTTTATTCTATACTACATGTATATATTGCTCTTATGTCTGAGCTTTATTCTATACTACATGTATATATTGCTCTTATGTCTGAGCTTTATTCTATACTACATGTGTATATATTGCTCTTATGTCTGAGCTTTATTCTATACTACATGTATATATTGCTCTTATGTCTGAGCTTTATTCTATACTACATGTGTATATATTGCTCTTATGTCTGAGCTTTATTCTATACTACATGTGTATATATTGCTCTTATGTCTGAGCTTTATTCTATACTACATGTATATATTGCTCTTATGTCTGAGCTTTATTCTATACTAGATGTGTATATATTGCTCTTATGTCTGAGCTTTATTCTATACTACATGTGTATATATTGCTCTTATGTCTGAGCTTTATTCTATACTACATGTGTATATATTGCTTTTATGTCTGAGCTTTATTCTATACTACATATGTATATATTGCTCTTATGTCTGAGCTTTATTCTATACTACATGTGTATATATTGCTCTTATGTCTGAGCTTTATTCTATACTACATGTGTATATATTGCTCTTATGTCTGAGCTTTATTCTATACTACATGTGTATATATTGCTCTTATGTCTGAGCTTTATTCTATACTACATGTGTATATAATGCTCTTATGTCTGAGCTTTATTCTATACTACATGTATATATTGCTCTTATGTCTGAGCTTTATTCTATACTACATGTATATATTGCTCTTATGTCTGAGCTTTATTCTATACTACATGTATATATTGCTCTTATGTCTGAGCTTTATTCTATACTACATGTGTATATATTGCTCTTATGTCTGAGCTTTATTCTATACTACATGTGTATATATTGCTCTTATGTCTGAGCTTTATTCTATACTACATGTGTATATATTGCTCTTATGTCTGAGCTTTATTCTATACTACATGTGTATATATTGCTCTTATGTCTGAGCTTTATTCTATACTACATGTGTATATATTGCTCATATGTCTGAGCTTTATTCCATACTACATGTGTATATATTGCTCTTATGTCTGAGCTTTATTCTATACTACATGTGTATATATTGCTCATATGTCTGAGCTTTATTCTATACTACATGTATATATTGCTCTTATGTCTGAGCTTTATTCTATACTACATGTGTATATAATGCTCTTATGTCTGAGCTTTATTCTATACTACATGTATATATTGCTCTTATGTCTGAGCTTTATTCTATACTACATGTATATATTGCTCTTATGTCTGAGCTTTATTCTATACTACATGTGTATATAATGCTCTTATGTCTGAGCTTTATTCTATACTACATGTATATATTGCTCTTATGCCTTTTTTAGATTTAATGAGAAGGAGGAATATGAATGTAGGATTTAGCTGCAGATGTGTAACCAATAGCCTGCTGCCAGGAAGTGGTGCAGCACTCTGTGATATACACAGTTAAAGGGACACTGAACACAATTTTTTTTCTTTTGTGATTCAGATAGAGCAGCAATTTTAAGCAACTTTCTAATTTTCTCCTATTATCAAATTTTCTTCGTTCTCTTGCTATCTTTATTTGAAAAAGAAGGCATCTAAGCTTTTCTTTTTTATTCCTAACTCTGGACAGCACTTTTTTATTGGTGGATGAATTTTTCCACCAATCAGCAAGGACAACCCAGGTTGTTCACCAAAAATGGGCCGGCATCTAAACTTACATTCTTGCATTTCAAACAAAGATACCAAGAGAATGAAGACAATTTAATAATAGGAGTAAATTAGAAAGTTGCTTAAAATTTCATGCTCTATCTGAATCACGAAAGAAAAAAATTGGGTTCAGTGTCCCTTTAATTAAAGTGACTATAAAAACTTTTTTAATTGTAATAAAAAATGCTTAAAGGGACAGTCTAGTAAACATTAAACTTTCATGATTCCAATAGGGCATGCAATTTTAAACAACTTTCCAATCTATTTTTATCATCAAATCTGCTTTGCTCCCTTCTGTTGCTATTCTTTGTGGAAAGCTCTACCTAGGTAGGCTCATATGCTAATTTCTAAGCCATTAATCGCCTCTTGTCTCGGTGCATTTTGACAGTTTTTGACAATTAGACAGTGCTAGCTCATGTGTGTAATAAATTATAGATAGCATTGTGCTCACCCCTGTGGAGTTATTTAAGAGTCAGCATTGATTGGCTAAAATGCATGTCTTTCAAAAGATCTGAGATAAGGGGCAGTCTGGTGGAGTTTGACCATTAAAAGAAAAATAGAAAACAAAGTGTCAATCTGTTCTAACAACATATAGACTCTGCTGATATATTAATCTATTGGAAACCTGCAGGAAAAAAAAAATTGTATTTACATGATCATCCATAGGGGGTGCAAGAGGAAAATGCCCACTCATCTATGTCTGCAAAGTGTTCCTTAAAAAGACAGTTATAGTTCTACATGCACAGTATATATATATAATTAATGAAGAACTGCATTGCAAATTATCTGCGTACATAATTAATAAAATATTTTACAAGGATATTATTAGCAAAGTTTTCATTGTTTTACAGTTCAGGGACATACCATTATGTGTGTATATCTTATCTCTCCTGCCATAGTTAAAGGCAAATGTAATTGAGCTCTTTTTAGTAATTACTTTACAGAGAATTAGATGTTTAGTTTAATGTCATTTTAATGCAGGTATATGAAACCCATAATCAGTTTAAGAATAATCTCTAGTTATCAACTGATTAATGTGGAAAGTGTTTCCTAATCTACTAGACATCATCTAAAAGATATAAATGTGCACATTTAAAAGGCTGCATTTTCAAAAGGGTGAATTTCCTCTTACAAATGATTGGGTCACATGGTGCTTTAGAAATCAGATGGTCAAACTGATACATTCAAAACCTGCAAGACAACATCTTTAATGTAATCAAAAGCAGAAGCAAGTAAACTACACCATACCTGCTCCGAAAAATAAACCAACATACAACTGAGCCCTCTCTGCATAAAGACCAGTTTCAGCTTTCAGTTGAGGGTTCTCCTGACCCGGTAGATATCACATGGTCCATGTAAATGACAATTACTTAAAGGGACAGTCATTTAAACATGTAACTTTTATGTTTCAGATAGAGCATACAATTTTAAGCAACTTTCCAAATGACTTCTAGTGGCTTATTAGATTTCTTCCTTTTTTATCATTTGTTGAAAAGAATACATGAATAGGCTCAGGAACAGCAATGCACTACTGTGAGCTAGCTGCTGATTGGTGGTCTTACACATATACCTATTGTCATTGTCTCACCAGATGTGTTCATCTAGCTGCCAGTAGTGCTTTGTTGATTCTTAAACAAAGGATACCAAGAGAAAGAAGCAAATTTGATAATAGAAGCAAATAGTATAGCTGTTCAAAATTGTTGTTCAAAATTCCAGACGAGCGTTGGCAAACTTGTTCTGTAAAGGGATAGACAATAAGGGCTAGATTACACGTGGAGCTCAAATTCGCCCATTTACGGGCACGTGATAAAATACCAGTCATTACAAGTGTCTGGGTATTGCTACTGCTTGTGGTAGCAATTAGCGCTCAATTTTTTTTAATGTCCCCCTATTGCCCCACCAAAAAAAAATGTGTAGTGCCTTTAATAAAAGAAAAAATATGTAGTGCCTTTAATAAAAGAAAAAATATGTAGTGCCTTTAATAAAATAAAAATATGTAGTGCCTTTAATAAAATAAAAATATGTAGTGCCTTTAATAAAATAAAAATATGTAGTGCCTTTAATAAAATAAAAAATATGTAGTGCCTTTAATAAAATAAAAAAATGTGTAGTGCCTTTAATAAAATAAAAAATATGTAGTGCCTTTAATAAAATAAAAAATATGTAGTGCCTTTAATAAAATAAAAAATGTGTAGTGCCTTTAATAAAATAAAAAATGTGTAGTGCCTTTAATAAAATAAAAAATATGTAGTGCCTTTAATAAAATAAAAAATGTGTATTGCCTTTAATAAAATAAAAATGTGTAGTGCCTTTAATAAAATAAAAAATGTGTAGTGCCTTTAATAAAATAAAAAATGTGTAGTGCCTTTAATAAAATAAAAAAATGTGTAGTGCCTTTAATAAAATAAAAATGTGTAGTGCCTTTAATAAAATAAAAAATATGACCATCTTTAAAAAAAATAATTAAAAAATGCACTAAGCAGCTTTATGGGGTTAAACGTGACGGGTGTGAGGAAAAAAAAGGAACTGAAAAGTACCATTACATTGCTTTCTAATGGAACTGTGTGTTCCCAGTAAATATATATATGTATATGCTTATATACATATTTACTGTATATTTATGTGTTAATATGCTTATATACATATATATATATTTATGTGTCAGTATGTTTATATATTTATTTATGTGTTAGTATGCTTATATACATATTTACTGTATATTTATGTGTTAGTATGCTTATATACATATATATATGTATGTGTCAGTATGCTTATATATTTATTTATGTGTTAGTATGCTTATATACATATTTACTGTATATTTATGTGTTAGTATGCTTATATACATATGTATATTTATGTGTTAGTATGCTTATATACATATATATATTTATGTGTCAGTATGCTTATATATTTATTTATGTGTTAGTATGCTTATATACATATTTAATGTATATTTATGTGTTAGTATGCTTATATACATATATATATTTATGTGTCAGTATGCTTATATATTTATTTATGTGTTAGTATGCTTATATACATATTTACTGTATATTTATGTGTTAGTATGCTTATATACATATATATATTTATGTGTTAGTATGCTTATATACATATTTACTGTATATTTATGTGTTAGTATGCTTATATACATATATATATTTATGTGTTAGTATGCTTATATACATATTTACTGTATATTTATGTGTTAGTATGCTTATATACATATATATTTATGTGTTAGTATGCTTATATATTTATTTATGTGTTAATATGTGTATATACATATATATTTATGTGTTAATATGTGTATATACAGATATATTTATGTGTTAGTATGCTTATATACATATATATATATATTTATGTGTTAATATGCTTATATATTTATTTATGTGTTAATATGTGTATATACATATATATTTATGTGTTACTATGTGTATATACATATGTATTTATGTGTTATTATGTGTATATACATATATATTTATGTGTTACTATGTGTATATACATATATATTTATGTGTTACTATGTGTATATACATATATATTTATGTGCTATTATGTGTATATACATATATATTCATGTGTTAATATGTGTATATACAGATATATTTATGTGTTATCATGTGTATATACATATATATATATATTTATGTGTTAGTATGCTTATATATTTATTTATGTGTTAATATGTGTATATACATATATATTTATCTGTTACTATGTGTATATACATATATATTTATGTGTTACTATGTGTATATACATATATATTTATGTGTTAGTATGTGTATATACATATATATTTATGTGTTAGTATGTGTATATACATATATATTTATGACTGTTTATATGTGTATATACATATATATTTATGTGTTACTATGTGTATATACATATATATTTATGTGTTAGTATGTGTATATACATATATATTTATGTGTTAGTATGTGTATATACATATATATTTATATGTTACTATGTGTATATACATATATATTTATGTGTTACTATGTGTATATACATATATATTTATGTGTTAGTATGTGTATATACATATATATTTATGACTGTTTATATGTGTATATACATATATATTTATGTGTTACTATGTGTATATACATATATATTTATGTGTTAGTATGTGTATATACATATATATTTATGTGTTAGTATGTGTATATACATATATATTTATATGTTACTATGTGTATATACATATATATTTATGTGTTACTATGTGTATATACATATATATTTATGTGTTAGTATGTGTATATACATATATATTTATGTGTTACTATGTGTATATACATATATATCTATGTGTTAGTATGTGTATATACATATATATTTATGTGTTACTATGTGTATATACATATATATTTATGTGTTAGTATGTGTATATACATATATATTTATGTGTTACTATGTGTATATACATATATATCTATGTGTTAGTATGTGTATATACATATATATTTATGTGTTACTATGTGTATATACATATATATTTATGTGTTAGTATGTGTATATACATATATATTTATGTGTTACTATGTGTATATACATATATATCTATGTGTTAGTATGTGTATATACATATATATTTATGTGTTACTATGTGTATATACATATATATCTATGTGTTAGTATGTGTATATACATATATATTTATGTGTTAGTATGTGTATATACATATATATTTATGTGTTAGTATGTGTATATACATATATATTTATGTGTTACTATGTGTATATACATATATATTTATGTGTTACTATGTGTATATACATATATATTTATGTGTTACTATGTGTATATACATATATATTTATGTGTATATACATATATATTTATGTGTTATTATGTGTATATACATATATATTTATGTCTTACTATGTGTATATACAAATATTAACACATAAATATGTATGTAACATTTGCTGCCCATCGCTGTGCAACTTACCCATGCGCTAGGTTTTCATGACGTTTCTGACAGCATGAGAACGTGGCTCCCATTTGAGCCTATGGAAGAGCACTCTCATGAGCGCAATGCTTCTGTGCAATGCAATGCGAGGTTGTATTACTCCACTTGTAATCTATTCCTTAATATTTTAGGTTTGCTGCTAAAAGGTGATATTGAGGATATTATGTAGTCACTTCTGTAACAAGAGAGAAAACAAATTTCCACAAATTGTTATTGACTAAATTTAAAACATCTGACAAAAAATGCCACTTAAAAATGTCCTTCAGTTCTTGCCTCATTATCATTGCTGATATTTGTGATGAAATTCTGCTGTGATGAGATTTTGTTTCAAAACTTTCTGACTGTTTTTTTACTGTGAGTTGTGAATATTATGTGCGCATATAGTGCACTGAGAAGCAAAGAGTTAAAGCGCCACATACGGCCAACCCTGTAGCGCTAAAGCAGCCATAGACATTACATAAAACAATAACAGCCGCTGTATTTTAATAAAACTTTATTTGTAGACACAGAAATTTGAATTTCAAATAATTTGTGCGTCACAGAATATTTTTCTGCTTTGGATTTGTTTCAGCTATTTAAAAATTTAAAACAATGTTTAGCTTTTGGCTGTACAGAAACAGGTCTAGCTGCTTAGTTTTATAGTTAAAACGTGATTGTAGCCTGTACAATATTCTGACACCTTTCAACATTCATTTTTATTATCCGTTTCTCCACTAAGCTTTTAAAGGGAAATTACTTGTAATGTCTTAGCATTAATTTCCTGCAATACTAAAAAGTTGTCTTCTTCATCTATTTTTTTTAAATAAAATAACCCCCCTCCCCTATTTCACTTATTTACTTTACACACATTTCTCCCATCTCTGCAGCCTGTTTTTTTCCTTCTTCAAAAACCAAAGTGCTACAGCCAATCAGAAATTGTAACACTTTACCTCTTGTGTATGAATGTGCACAACACACTACCTTTAACCCTTTGATGACAGGGTTAATTTGTCTACATCAGAACAACGTTCCGATGTAAAGAAATTGAAATCCTGTGATCGTGCACGCGATCGCGAGATTTAAATGATGGGATCGGGTCAGGGGGGCGTCCCTGTGATGCTAGGCACGCCCTCCAGACCGCGATCACATCTTCGGAAGCGCAGTTGGCTTTAGGACAACCAACGATTATGACATTCTATTTCGTCATAACGGCACTAAAGCCCAGTGTAATTATGACGGACTAGAACGGCATAACAGCGTTAAAAGGTTAAGTAAAATCCGCAGTGACGGCTCTTGTAGTATTATGGGTCTTGTCTAATGAGACATGTTACAGCAGAGGCTGATTGAGGACATCTTAAAGGGACATGAAACTCAAACATTTTCTTCAGAAAGAATACAATTTTAAACAACATTCCAATTTACTTCGATTATCTAATTTGCTTCATTCTTCGGCTATCCTTTGTGAAGAAAAGCAATGCACATGGGTGAGCCAATCACATAAGGCATCTACGTGAGTCACCAGCTACAGAGCCTATTTAGATATGCTTTTCAACAAAGGATACCAAGAGAATGTAGACATTTAGATAATTTAAGAAAATTGGAAAGTTGTTTTAAATGGCATGCTCTTTCTAAATTATAAAAGAAAAAAAATGGTTTCCATGTCCCTTTAAGCGCACCGTGATTCTCAATAGAACACGCATCACAGCTTCTTGAAAATGAAAAAATGAGCCACTTATGTTATAGAGCAGCGTAATATGCTGGTACTTTATAAAAAAACGATAATCATATTAACCAAACTGCACAAAGCATTCATCAGCTGTGAAGCATCTATATTCAAGAGCTTCTTTTGTTTGTTTGTTTTTAAATTAAACCAAATGTCTGTGAATTGGGAGTAGAATGTTTTGAACAAAAATTGTAATTATTCAGAATAGCATTAATTGTTGTAGATTGATTTCAGTGTCAGGAAATATTGGGGTTAAATATCATCTCTCAAGAAAAATATTCATTTACTTAAAAAAATAAATATATTATGCCAGATCTAAATGTGGCATTGGCTGAAACATATGTTAAAGACAGTCATTGTTAGCAAAACAGAAGGTGCAGCTGTATTACTGCTGGAGAGGGGAATAATCAGAAAGAGGAGATGATCTATAAAGGGTGCAGAGAAAGGGTGTATGGTCTGTAAATGGTAGTGATCTATGAGGTGTGTAGGAGGAGGTGTATGGTCTGTAAGGGGTAGTGATCTATGAGGGGTGCAGGGAGAAGGTGTATGACCTGTAAGGGGTAGTGATCTATGAGGGGCGCAGGGAAAAGGTGTATGACCTGTAAGAGGTAGTGAACTATGAGGGGTGCAGGAAGAAGGTTTATGGTATATAAGGGGTAGTGATCTATTAGGGATGCAGGGAGAAGATTTATGGTCTGTAAGGGGTAGTGATCTATGAGGGGTGCAGGGAGAAGGTGTATGATCTCATCTGTAAGGGGTAGTGATAAATGAGAGGTGCAGGGAGGTGTGTGATCTGTAAGGGGTAGTGATCTATGAGGGGTGCAGGGAGAAGGTGTATGATCTCATCTGTAAGGGGTAGTGATAAATGAGAGGTGCAGGGAGGTGTGTGATCTGTAAGGGGTAGTGATCTATGAGGGGTGCAGGGAGAAGGTTATTGGTCTTTAAGGGGTAGTAATCTATGAGGGGTGCAGGGAGAAGGTTATTGGTCTTTAAGGGGTAGTAATCTATGAGGGGTGTAGGGAGAAGGTTTATGGTCTGTAAGGGGTAGTGATCTATGAGCGGTGCAGGGAGAAGATGTATTGTCTGTAAGGGGTAGTGATCTATGAGGGGTGTAGGGAGAAGGTTTATGGTCTGTAAGGGGTAGTGATCTATGAGGTGTGTAGGACAAGGTGTATGGTTTGTAAGGGATAGTAATCTATGAGGGGTGCAGGGAGAAGGTTTATTGTCTGTAAGGGGTAGTGATCTATGAGGTGTGTAGGAGAAGGTGTATGGTCTGTAAGTGGTAGGGATCTATGAGGGGTGCAGGGAGAAGGTGTGTGGTCTGTAAGGGGTAGTAATCATGAGGGGTGAAGGTAGAATATGTATGATCTGTAAGAGATGATGATCAATGGGGTGCAGGGAGAAGGTGTATGATCTGTAAGAGGTGATGATCTGTAAGGGATGCATAGAGAAGGTGTATGATCTAAAAAGGTGATGCTCTATAAAGGGTGCAGGGAGAGGGTATATGATCTGTAAGGGGTAATGATCTATGAGGGGTGCAGGGAGAGGGTATATGATCTGTAAGGGTGATGATCTATACGTGGTGCAGGTAGAGGTTATATAATCTGTAAGAAATTATGAACTATGATGGGTGCAGGGAGAGGGTATATAGTCTGTAAGAGATGATGAACTATGAGCTGTGCAGGGAGAGGGTATATGATCTGTAAGGGTGATGATCTATGAGGGGTACAGGTAGAGGTTATATAATCTGTAAGAGATGATGAACTATGAGGTGTGCATGGAGAGGATGTATGGTAACTGTAAGGGGTGATGATCTATGAGGGGGTAGGGATAAGGTGTATGATCTGTAAGGTTGATGATGTATAACAGGGGCAGAGAGAGGGTATATGATCTGTAAGGGGTGATGATCTATGAGGGGTGCGTGATCTGTAAGAGATGAAGAACTATGAAGGGTGCAGAGAAAGGATGTATGATCTGTAAAGGGTAACAATCTATGAGTGGTGCATGATCTGTAAGTGATGATGAAATATGAGGGGTCTATGAGGGGTGCAGGGAGAGGGTATATGATCTTTAAGGGGTGATGATCTATTTAGGCTGCAGGGAGAGTAATGATCTGCAACAGCTGATGTTGAAAACATTATGGGCCAGATTACAAGTGGAGCACTATTTAACTCTCCTGCTTGAGCATTAATTGCAC
Source organism: Bombina bombina (assembly GCF_027579735.1). Lineage (NCBI taxonomy): Eukaryota > Metazoa > Chordata > Amphibia > Anura > Bombinatoridae > Bombina > Bombina bombina. The sequence continues at coordinate 24,937,714 of NC_069508.1, forward strand.
TAGAAGTAAGCTTTTTGCGTGAGTCGGGTTGTGCTCGTATTATGAGTCGAAAGTACACTGTTTTCACTCATACGCTAACCCGACGAGTGCAAAAAGCACATGATAACCTATTTCCGCCTAGAAGTCAATGAAGGAAAAAAAAGTGGGGGAAAAAGCACCCAACCTGCGTGCAAACCCGATCCCATATTCTAATGTGCGCTAACCCGACATGAATGTTCTATTTATACATAAATACATATTTCTACATATATTTGATAATATGTTGGTAGAATATCTATCTATCTATCTATTTATCTATATACATGACTATATATAGGTATAGATATATACAGACAGATATATATAGCAATGTCTATTTATAAATACTTAGAACATTTTCTTCTATGTACAGAACATTGTAATGTGAAATATTTACAGTAAATACACAGTATAACACTTTATTAAATATGAATATTGCATAAATATGTTTTTACATGTTTTTATCGACTTAACTGCAAAGAACTCCAATGCACTAATATACTGTATATATATATATATATACAGTATGTCTATATATGTGTACATATGTATTTATGTGTAAATATGTATATATGTCCATAAATACATATGTACACATATGTAGATATATACATACATATCCATCTTTAGACATGTATATGTATGTATCTCTATGTTAAAAGGATAGTCTAGTCGAAAATAAACTTTCACAATTCAGATAGGGCGTGTAATTTTAAACAATTTTCCAATTTGCTTTTATCACCAATTTTGCTTTGTTCTTTTGGTATTCTTAGTTGAAAGCTAAACCTAGGAGGTTCATATGCTAATTTCTAAGCCCTTGAAGGCTGCCTATTCTCTCAGGACATTTTGACAGTTTTTCACAACTTGAGGGTGTTAGTTCATGTGTTTCGTATAGATAACACTGTGCTCACGCATGTAGAGTTCCTAGGAGCTAGCACTGATTAGCTAAAATGCAAAGAACTGAAATAAGGGGCAGTTTGCAGAGGCTTAGATGCAAGATAATCAAATAGGTAAAAAAGTGTATTTATATAACTGTGTTGGTTGTGCAAAACTAGGGAATGGGTAATAAAGGGATTATCTATCTTTTAAAACAATAACAATTGTCCCTTTAAAGCCTTTTGCCTGCTTTTTTTTTTTTCTTCTAACACCGGAGATCTCATATCTTTGAGCCCTTATAACGTTTTTGTGCAATATTTTTTTAAAAACATTTTTTATTAGATGGAATTATTATGACTGTACTTTGTAATATATTGTTGATGTGTTTTGTGACACTCTTTTTGTTTCACGGAACAGTTAACCACAGATCTGAGGACGCACTAACCCGACGAGCATTAACTTAAATTGCACTCAAGCTATCGTGTTTACTTTCAACTTGTAATGTGATAAAAAAAACACGCACGCACACACAATATACCCCTTATTGCTCACGCGTAACTGTTAGTGCTCAGCTCGTAATCTGGCCCTATATTATTAACTAAGATATATAATTTTACACGCTATTTCAATATTAAAACTTTAGCAAAAAATTTAACACTTTCTTTTTAAAGGCAAACTTAGGTCAACTGAAACTTTTGTGTTTCAGATAGAGCAGCAATTTTAAACAACTTTCCAATTTACTTCCATTAACAAAATGTGCACAGTCTTTTTATATTTATACCTTTTGAGTCACCAGCTCCTACTGAGCATGTGCAAGAATTCACAGAATAAAGTGTATACATTTGTGATTGGCTGATGGCTGTCACATGGTACAGGGGGAGTGGAAATGAACATAACTTTGAAATTTGTTAGAAAAAAATCTAGTACTCATTTGAAACTCAGTGTTACTGCATTGTCTTTTTATCACACTTTTGTTGATTATGCAAATCTAATGTATTTACTGGTCCTTTAACTTTTTAAATGAATCTGATTTTTTTTATAAAACTTAAAAGTAGCATATTTTTTATTTTAAAAAAAAAAACAGTAAAACAAAACAAAACAGAGCATTCCTGGGTTATGTGGCAGGAATATATCTGATGAAAAATGTATAAGACCTTTAACCCTTAGCTACCAGGCAGGGTAACAGAGCGTTTCCATGCAATTCATTACAGCTATCTCTGGCATCATACAAGTTCAAAAAAATTCTAGGAATTTTAAAGAATCCTTGGAATTTGCTGTCACCTTCAGATTTTTATTTTTTTAAACAACAGCTGAGTTTTTATATCTACAAATGATCACATGACATAGACAGTGTTTCTAAAATGAGAGCTCTATGTTATTTTAGTTAATAATGTAAATGTGAACCCAACCCCAGGATGCTAAAATACAGTGCATGTAACATGCAAGCTCCTTAATCTAATTCATTATTAGCTGCATACAAATATAGAAGTGTGGTGTTTTTTTAAGGGCCCTGATTTGTATTAAAGGGACACGAAACCCCAAAACATTATTTTGTGATTCAAAAGGAGCATGCTATATTAAACAACTTTCTAATTGAATTCTACTGTCATTTTTTTCTTCACTTTCTTGGTATCTTTAGTTGAAAGAAAAACAGGGATATAGGCTCAGGAGTGTGCACGTGCCTGGAGCACTAAATGGCAGCAGTTTTGTAAGAATGTTATTCATTTGCAAGAGCACTAGAGGGCAGCACTATTCCCTGCCATGCAGTGCATCAGATGTTACATAGGTATCTCTTCAACAAAGAATAGCATGAGAATTAAGCAAATTTGATAATAGAAGTTAATTGGAAACTTTTTTTAAACTGTATGCTCTGTCTAAATCACAAAAGAAAAAATGTGGCTTTCATACAGTGTTCATTCTATGGGGCCGATTTAACAAGGGCCCAATGACCCTGAATATATTAAGACCGCTGCTCCTTAACTCGTATGCCTCCTCTGAGGTGGCAGACATCAATCCGCCTGATCGCATACGATCGGGTTGATTGACACCCCTTGCTAGCCGAATGGCCCCTGATGCCCCTGTTTCCGTGCAAGCCTTAAGGCTCGATGCAAGCAGCAGTTAAGAAGCAGCGGTCTTAAGACCGTTGCTCCTTAACCCCTTAACGACCAAGGACGTACGCCACACGTCCTCAAAAAAAAGTCAGTTAATGACCGAGGACGTGTGGTGTACGTCCTTGGTCTGGAAAGCAGCTGGAAGCGATCCTGCTCGCTTCCAGCTGCTTTCCGGTTATTGCAGTGATGCCTCGATATGGAGGCATCCTGCAATAACCCCCCTTGGCCATCCGATGCAGAGAGAGCCACTCTGTGGCCCTCTCTGCACCGGACATCGATGGCCGGTATCGTTGGTGGGTGGGAGCTTACGTGGGAGGCGGGTGGCGGCCATCGGTGCGCTATGTGGAGTGGAGGGGGGCGGGATCGGGGGGGGCGGGAGCTACGGGGGCGCGCACGGGAGCGCGCGCGTGCACGGGGGTGGTGGGCGGGGCGCGTGCACGGGGCGGGAGCGGGTGGGAACCGCTACACTACAGAAAAAAAAAAGTTAAAAAGTAAAAAAAAAAAAAACTTAAATGCAATCTAAGGGTTTTGGAAGGGGTTGGGGGTTGGTCTCGGTGGGGGGGGAAAGCTACACTACAGAAAAGGGAATTTAAAAAAAAAAAAGGCTCATTTTGTTACAAAACTGGGTACTGGCAGACAGCTGCCAGTACCCAAGATGGCGACCATTATTGCAGAGGGGAAGGGTTAGAGAGCAGTATGGTGGGGGATCAGTGAGGTTGGGGTCTAAGGGGGGATCCTACACATCAGCATATGTAAATATGCTTCTTTTTTTTTAAAAAAAAAGGGCCAAATACCTTTTATTTTAGTACTGGCAGAGTTTCTGCCAGTACTTAAGATGGCGGGGACAATTGTGGGGTGGGGGAGGGAAGAGAGCTGTTTGGGAGGGATCAGGGGGTCTGATGTTTCAGGTGGGAGGCTGAGCTCTACACTAAAGCTAAAATTAACCCTGCAAGCTCCCTACAAGCTACATAATTAACCCCTTCACTGCTAGCCATAATACACGTGTGATGCGCAGCGGCATTTAGAGGCCTTCTAATTACCAAAAAGCAATGCCAAAGCCATATATGTCTGCTATTTCTGAACAAAGGGGATCCCAGAGAAGCATTTACAACCATTTGTGCCATAATTGCAGAAGGTGTTTGTAAATAATTTCAGTGAGAAACCTAAAATTGAGAAAAAATTAACGTTTCTTTTAATTTGATCGCATTTAGCGGTGAAATGGTGGCATGAAATATACCAAAATTGGCCTAGATCAATACTTGGGGTTGTCTACTACACTACACTAAAGCTAAAACTACCCCAAAAAGCTCCCTACATGCTCCCTAATTAACCCCTTCACTGCTGGGCATAATACACGTGTGGTGCGCAGTGGCATTTAGCGGCCTTCTAATTACCAAAAAGCAACACCAAAGTCATATATGTCTGCTATTTCTGAACAAAGGGGATCCCAGAGAAGAATTTACAACCATTTATGCCATAATTGCACAAGCTGTTTGTAAATAATTTAAGTTAGAAACCAAAAGTTTGTGAAAAAATTTGTGAAAAGTGAACAATTTTTTCTATTTGATTGCATTTGGCGGTGAAATGGTGGCATGAAATATACCAAAATGGGCCTAGATCAATACTTTGGGTTGTCTACTAAAAAAAAATATATACATGTCAATGGATATTCAGAGATTCCTGAAAGATATCAGTGCTCTAATGTAACTATCGCTAATTTTGAAAAGAAATGGTTTGGAAATAGCAAAGTGCTACTTGTATTTATGGCCCTATAGTTTACAAAAAAAGCAAAGAACATGTAAACATTGGGTATTTCTAAACTCAGGACAAAATTTAGAAACTATTTAGCATGGGTGTTTTTTGGTGGTTGTAGATGTGTAACAGATTTTGGGGGTCAAAGTTAGAAAAAGTGTGTTTTTTTCCATTTTTTCCTCATATTTTATAATTTTTTTTATAGTAAATTATAAGATATGATGAAAATAATGGTATCTTTAGAAAGTCCATTTAATGGCGAGAAAAACGGTATATAATATGTGTGGGTACAGTAAATGAGTAAGAGGAAAATTACAGCTAAACACAAACACCTCAAAAATGTAAAAATAGCCTTGGTCCCAAACGGACAGAAAATGGAAAAGTGATGTGGTCATTAAGGGGTTAAAGGGACATGCCACCAACATTTTTTCTTTTTTGATTTAGAAAGAGAATGCAATTTTAAACATCTTTCTAATTTACTTATATTTTCTAATTTGTTTTATTCTCTTGATATTCTTTGATGAAAAGCATATCTAGATATGCTCACTAGCTGCTGATTGGTTGCTGCACATAGAAGCTTCATGTGATTGGCTCACCATGTGCATTGCTTTTTCTTCAACTAAGGATATTTAAAAAATTAAGCAAAATAAATAATGGAAGTAAATTGTAATGTTGTTTAAATTTTTATTCTCTATCTGAATCATGAAAGAAAGATTTTGGGTTTAGTGGCCCTTTAACTGGTCCGCTGCCTCTGATCAGGATGATTGACACCCCCTGCTAGCAGCTAATTGGCCGCAAATCTGCAGGGGGCGTCATTGCACAAGCAGTTCACCACAACTGCTTGTGCAATGTTAAATGCCAACAGCATATGCTGTCGGCATTCAGCGATGTCTGTCGGACATGATCTGCTGAGCGGATCATGTCGGACAGACATTTGATAAATCGGCCCCTAATATTAACGTGGTTGCGATATTAGAAGTTTGTCTTTTTGTGCATGTCGGGTTACCACTTTTACGAAAAACGTTTTACTTTTATCTTGTAGTAAGAGCGCAAAAAAAGGCTTACTTCTAGTGAAATGCATGCACAAGCAGAAGCCATAAATAATGCTCCACTCATAATTCATTTTACTTGATGGTGTGAATTAAATTTATTTACAAATTATTTACCTTTATTTTATCATTTGAGATAGTTGCTTTTTGCCTATTGAAACCACCAACTACACTGAGCATTTCAATACTGCAGTACTGACTATGCAAAACAATGTAAACAAGAGGCAGCAAAATAAATCACACTCCTTGTAGGAGTGGGAGAGATAGGAGTTAAAATGTTAATTTTCAATTGCTTTAAAAGTATTGGGTGTGTACAAACAAATAAAAGATAAGTAGGCTGTTGTGGATATAGAGAGATAATGTAACATATTCTGTTCTCCCTGTAAGCTCAGTCCATTTGAATGGGTTGTACTTTCAATGAGAAAAAGCAGCTATTTCATATATAAAAATAAACCTTCAATTTTATACACTGCAAATGGTATGACAAGTCATTGGAAACACATTAAGTGAAAGCCAATTTCACAATTGTGCGTCCAGTTAATTTTGTGTGTTGCAGAACTGTTTGCTCAGCACAACCCACCAATTAGAATCAGGAAATTAGTGCTTGCGTTTCTGTAGTCTGTTTTTAAGCAGAGTCAGGTTTATGGACCAGCTGAGGCAAGTAACATAATAATGGCCATTTCATGCTATACATAAGATGTCATTAGCCGCCCCTAAAATGCTGCAAAGGGCAAATCATGTACCCAAAGCTGCCAACAATGTGAGCGTCCACAACATTTAGGGCTAGAGTACGAGTGGTGCGCTAACTGTTGCACACAAACGAAAAAGGGTTTATCGCAACTCTTTGCGCGCATCAGAAGTAGCACGTGTATTGCAGGTTGAAAGTAAACGCTCTGGTTAATTGTTATGAGAGACAACAAAGTTGCACAAAAAATATTAAAATACATTACACAATGCAGTTACACTAATAATAACACTGTTTTTTTTTTAGTTTGTTTGTTTTTAAAAAAGTGCATTAAAAGTTATAAGCGCTCAAAGATATGAGATCTCAGGTGTTAGAAAAAAAGGGCTTTAACATAGAGATGCATACATAGACATGTCTAAATATGTATATGTATGTACAGTATTTCACAAAACTGAGTACACCCCTCACATTTTTGTTAATATTTTATTATATCTTTTCATGTGACAACACTGAAGAAATGACACTTTGCTACAATGTAGTGAGTGTACAGCCTGTATAACAGTGTAAATTTGCTTTCCCCTCAAAATAACTCAACACGCAGCCATTAATGTCTAAACCATTGGCAACAAAAGTGAGTGGAAATGTCCAAATTGGCCCAAAGTGTCAATATTTTGTGTGGCCACCATTATTTTCCAGCACTGCCTTAACCCTCTTGGGCATGGAGTTCACCAGAGCTTCACAGGTTGCCACTGGAGTCCTCTTCCACTCCTCCATGATGACATCACGGAGCTGGTGGATGTTAGAGACCTTGCGCTCCCCCACCTTCCGTTTGAGGATGCCCCACAGATGCTCAATAGGGTTTAGGTCTGGAGACATGCTTGGCCAGTCCATCACCTTTACCCTCAGCTTCTTTAGCAAGGCAGTGGTTGTCTTGGAGGTGTGTTTGGGGTCATTATCATGTTGGAATACTGCCCTGCGGCCCAGTCTCTGAAGGGAGGGAATCATGCTCTGCTTCAGTATGTCACAGTACAAGTTGGCATTCATGGTTCCCTCAATGAACTGTAGCTTCCCTGTGCCAGCAGCCCTCATGCAGGCCCAGACCATGACACTCCCACCACCATGCTTGACTGTAGGCAAGACACACTTGTCTTTGTACTTCTCACCTGGTTGCCGCCACACACGCTTGACACCATCTGAACCAAATAAGTTTATCTTGGTCTCATCATACCACAGGACATGGTTCCAGTAATCCATGTCCTTAGTCTGCTTGTTATCAGCAAACTGTTTGCAGGCTTTCTTGTGCATCATCTTTAGAAGAGGCTTCCTTCTGGGACGACAGCCATGCAGACCAACTTGATGCAGTGTGCAGCGTATGGTCTGAGTACTGACAGGCTGACCCCCCCGCCCCTTCAACCTCTGAAGCAATGCTGGCAGCACATATATTTCCCAAAGACAACCTCTGGATATGACGCTGAGCATGTGCACTTAACTTCTTGTGGAACCTGTCCTGTGAAATCGCTGTATGGTCTTGCTCACCGTGCTGCAGCTCAGTTTCAGGGTCTTGGCAATCTTCTTATAGCCTAGGCCATCTTTATGTAGAGCAACAATTCTTTTTTTCAGATCCTCAGAAAGTTCTTTGCCATGAGGTGCCCTGTTGAACTTCCAGTGACCAGTATGAGAGAGTGTGAGAGTGATAACACCAAATTTAACACACCTACTCCCCATTCACACCTGAGACCATGTAACACTAACAATTCACATGACACTAGGGAGGAAAAATGGCTAATTGGGCCCAATTTGGACATTTCCACTTAGGGGTGTAGTCACTTTTGTTGCCAACGGTTTAGACATTAAAGGCTGTGTGTTGAGTTATTTTGAGGGGACAGCAAATTTACACTGTTATACAGGCTGTACACTCACTACTTTACATTGTAGCAAAGTGTCATTTATTCAGTGTTGTCACATGAAAAGATATAATACACTATTTACAAAAATGTGAAGGGTGTACTTACTTTTGTACCCCTATCTATCTATATGTGTATATATGTATTTACAGACATATATACACACAGCCTCTGATGAAGCAGAACTATTCTGTGAAACGTGTTAGGCCACACCCATCTTATGCCACGGAGCAGGACGCTGATCGGGATACACGCTACACTGTAGCACTTTGTATACACAGCTCCGATATTTGTTTGAGACATATCAACTTTTTTGCTGACGGCCACTTGGTTCTTCTGCCACTAAGACTGGGCTGCCTCTTTTGGAACAACTCAGTGAGGATTACCATATTACGGACATATATGGTTGGGTTCCATCTGCAGCACACCGGTCTATTACACCTTTGTGTAAAACACGCATTCTACTTACCTCATACTGATTGAGGTCATCTGTGTGAGTACCCACCCTGAAGGGATTGTTTGGAAGTGTGTTTTTTATGGAAAAGACCACTGCTCCATAACCTGTCCGCCTGCTCTGAGATGGTGGACAGACATCGCTGGAAATCAACCTGATCCAATACGATCAGGTTGATTGACACCCCCTGCTGTCGGCTGATTGGCCACGAATCTGCAGGGGGCGGTGTTGCACCAGAAATTCTTGTGAATGCGTATGCTGTCTGCATTTATCAATATGCGGCGGACATGATCCGCAATATCAGATCAGGACCGCTCACACATTAATAAATAGGCCCCTATGTGTCATGTTGAGTAGATTCAGTAAATTCAGTGCAGTTCAAGAAAAGTGGAAGGGGTCCATTTATCATTGTGCGGACAGACATGATCCGCTATAGCGAACCATGTCCGCCGCACATCGATAAATGCCGACAGCATACACTGTTGGCATTTATCATTGCACCAGCAGTTCTTGTGAACTGCTGGTGCAATACCGCCCCCTGCAGATTCGCGGCCAATCAGCCGCTAGCAGGGGGTGTCAATCAACCCAATCATATTCGATCGGGTTGATTTCTGTCCGCCTCCTCAGAGCAGGCAGACAGGTTATGGAGCAGCGAGTCTGAAGGCTCGCCGGAAACACGGGGCATCAAGCTCCATTCAGAGCTTGATAAATAGACCCCATAGAATCCAATGTGAGAAAGAATAAAATCCTAACAGAGAAGATTCAGTGATAGCTTCTCAGTGTATTCTGTTATCTGGTGTGGTTGCCAGGATCTCTGGCATTGCAACATATTTTTAAATGAAGACTTGTTGCCATGGTAAATGCCAAAGCAAGAAATGAAGTACGCTCCCAAAAATCCTTGTTTACTTATCTCCTGCAATATTCTGATCCCTCCTTGTTGTATACATCTCTGTGTATTCTCTGCAATGTTATATGTGGTGTAGCATTTAGTGATTAAGGATCTAATTTTATAAATGTCTGTTGAGTTGCAACTTTAATCATTTTATGCTGAAATAATGTAAATATTCTGTTTTTAATGTTACCCTGTCACCCTTTCAATATTAGTTTTTTGTAGATCTTGAGAGGAGAACTGAACTGGATTAGAATCTAATGAAATAGTTAATTGTAGTAGGTCAGCTGCTGTGTCCCTTTCAGAAAAAAATATTAAGCGACATTGGGCTGGAATACAAGTGAAGTGCAAAAATATTAGCTCTATTGAGCACTAACACCGCTCAAGTTAAATCAGTAGTGCTCTTATTCTTGCGTTCATGATGAAAGCAAAATGCTTCTGCGCCACCGATAAGACTCAAGTGCACTAACATCTGGAGGTCAGACAGCGTGACCACCATAACTAACTTTCCACATAGACTTTTATAGGGAATGCTACAAAAGCCTCTTCTGGCTTTCGCTCACACGCTAACCCGAAGGTACGCTAGGACAACTGCGCCAAAGCTGAAGCTGGGTAAAGAAACAATTGAAACAACTTTGTTCTTCACGTAGAAGAAAATCTTCTTTTTAATGTTAAATATATATACATGGAGTGCAGAATTATTAGGCAAGTTGTATTTTTGAGGATTAATTTTATTATTGAACAACAACCATGTTCTCAATGAACCCAAAAAACTCATTAATATCAAAGCTGAATATTTTTGGAAGTAGTTTTTAGTTTGTTTTTAGTTTTAGCTATTTTAGGGGGATATCTGTGTGTGCAGGTGACTATTACTGTGCATAATTATTAGGCAACTTAGCAAAAAACAAATATATACCCATTTCAATTATTTATTTTTACCAGTGAAACCAATATAACATCTCAACATTCACAAATATACATTTCTGACATTCAAAAACAAAACAAAAACAAATCAGTGACCAATATAGCCACCTTTCTTTGCAAGGACACTCAAAAGCCTGCCATCCATGGATTCTGTCAGTGTTTTGATCTGTTCACCATCAACATTGCGTGCAGCAGCAACCACAGCCTCCCAGACACTGTTCAGAGAGGTGTACTGTTTTCCCTCCTTGTAAATCTCACATTTGATGATGGACCACAGGTTCTCAATGGGGTTCAGATCAGGTGAAAAAGGAGGCCATGTCATTAGATTTTCTTCTTTTATACCCTTTCTTGCCAGCCACGCTGTGGAGTACTTGGACGAGTGTGATGGAGCATTGTCCTGCATGAAAATCATGTTTTTCTTGAAGGATGCAGACTTCTTCCTGTACCACTGCTTGAAGAAGGTGTCTTCCAGAAACTGGCAGTAGGACTGGGAGTTGAGCTTGACTCCATCCTCAACCCGAAAAGGCCCCACAAGCTCATCTTTGATGATACCAGCCCAAACCAGTACTCCACCTCCACCTTGCTGGCGTCTGAGTCGGACTGGAGCTCTCTGCCCTTTACCAATCCAGCCACGGGCCCATCCATCTGGCCCATCAAGACTCACTCTCATTTCATCAGTCCATAAAACCTTAGAAAAATCAGTCTTGAGATATTTCTTGTCCCAGTCTTGACGTTTCAGCTTGTGTGTCTTGTTCAGTGGTGGTCGTCTTTCAGCCTTTCTTACCTTGGCCATGTCTCTGAGTATTGCACACCTTGTGCTTTTGGGCACTCCAGTGATGTTGCAGCTCTGAAATATGGCCAAACTGGTGGCAAGTGGCATCTTGGCAGCTGCACGCTTGACTTTTCTCAGTTCATGGGCAGTTATTTTGCGCCTTGGTTTTTCCACACGCTTCTTGCGACCCTGTTGACTATTTTGAATGAAACGCTTGATTGTTTGATGATCACGCTTCAGAAGCTTTGCAATTTTAAGAGTGCTGCATCCCTCTGCAAGATATCTCACTATTTTTGACTTTTCTGAGCCTGTCAAGTCCTTCTTTTAACCCATTTTGCCAAAGGAAAGGAAGTTGCCTAATAATTATGCACACCTGATATAGGGTGTTGATGTCATTAGACCACACCCCTTCTCATTACAGAGATGCACATCACCTAATATGCTTAATTGGTAGTAGGCTTTCGAGCCTATACAGCTTGGAGTAAGACAACATGCATAAAGAGGATGATGTGGTCAAAATACTCATTTGCCTAATAATTCTGCACTCCCTGTATATATACTGTGTATGTGTGTGTGTATATATATATATATATATATATATATATACTGTATAGTGTGTGTATATATATATATATATATATATATATGTAGTACATACATACATATATTTAATATATCTATAGCTATATATATATAAACATTTTCTTCTAAGTGGAGAACAAAGGTATTTTAAGTGTTTCTATTAAGGGCTCAAAAGTGTGTGTGTGTGTGTATATATATGCGTGTGTGTGTGTATATATATATATGCGTGTGTGTGTGTGTATATGTGTATATATATATATATATGTGTGTATATATGTTTGTGTGTGTGTATATATATATATATATATATTTGAATGTATGTGTGCACATACATAGCTACATATATAAAACACATATAAACACACATATATACAGTGCATTAAGAAAGAAGTCACACCCCTTCATTTTTTCAGTTTGTTATGTTGCAACCTTATGTTAAAATTGATTAAATTATTTTTAAAAATGACAAAGCAAAAAACAGATTTTTGATAACTGCAAATTTATTTAAAAAAAACCCCTGAGATATCACGTTGACATGAGTTTTTAGACCTTTAACTCAGTACTAAGCTGAAGCACCTTTGGCAGTAATTACAGCCCAATATGATGATCAGTTATGTTCAGGTCCGGGCTCTGGATAGGCTGCTCTCACAGACATTTACAGTTCTCCATAAGCCGCTCTTGATTGTCTTGGCTGTGTACTTAGTGTCATTGTCCTGTTGGAAGGTGAACTTTCAGACCAGTATTCTGATTTCTGTGAAAAACGTATGTTTAAGGTTGTCCCGTATACAGCACTAATAGTATCTTGACTTGATAAATTATTTTTCCCAGGCTTTTACTGACATATACAGAAGCAAAAACTAAACAGCCAATAGAAAATGAGAACATCATCAAAAACTAGTAGATAGTTTCTAATAGCAGCTTTACGCATTTGCTTGCAGGTTGGTAAAGTCATGTAGCAAACTCAAGTTATGATATGCAGTTAACCCTTTCTTTATCATTTCATGTCAGTGTTTGAGTATATGTTTTATTATGACCAAATACCCAATTGCAATAATAATAAAACATTCTAATATTTAGATTTTATCTGTGAACATGTTTTACATATTTAATGAAAATGGTCAGAAAAAACGGATAAATAAAAAGCTTCCTTTATTTGAAAAAGTTAAAACATGGCTCACAAAGTTGAAAATAAAAAAAAGGCACAGACTTGACAGACTAGTCTGACGCGTTTCGGCCTCAAGTGGCATTACTCATAGACACTGATGTCTCTTACACCTGGGAGGCTTTAAACACCTCCTTACAATCTCATTGGTTGGTTCAAATTGTGCACTTAATTGTTACCTGAGAATTATTAAAGTTATAGTAGACCACACAATAAAAACTGCCCTGTAATAGACTGTCAGTCCAAAGGTACGTATTATGAAGTTGGTGTGCAAACAGTCAGTTTTGGTGTCAATTATTTGTACCTTTAAATTCAAACTATTTGTGCTGGTGTGCTAATAAATGCTGGTTAAAATTGATTTCAACAGTGTAAAGATCTTGAAAAATATTTGTAAAAATCATATGCAATAAATGCTGGAAAAGTGCTTTCTCACAGATTGGAATAAGGGTTGTAAGGTGTCTTCATGGTAAGTATCTGATTAGTAAAGTCATTTGAAAGCCATTCGAAATTCTGTTTTTTGTTTATGGATTGGGATGTGTTAACTTGTGCAAGAAACTCACTGAAAAACATTGGAATATATCCCTGAATAATTCATTAGATTTCCATCTATTTTTCTGTCTAGCACAATTTGTATAATATAGGGAGGGAAATTGGCATCGATGTAACAACACAAATCGATGTGGTGCGCAATTGAGAGAGCAGGGTGCGTTAATATCACTTGGTCTCGCACATTACAAGTGGATGCAAAAAAGTTTAACCAGAGCATCATAGAGCGGCTGATTATTTTTTTTAGTGCATCGTATACTTTTAATAGATAATAATGGAGGGAGCACTATTAACTCGCTCAACTTTTATTTTCACTAAAGGCCGTGTATTTAATATTTATATTTTGACAGAGACATGCCAGTTCTAAAATATTGTCTGAGATTTTCTACAGGAAAGTTAGGAACCTGCTAGACCCAGTCTCGCCAGTCATTTTTGCTATATAAGCAGGTCCTGCATCTTACGCTTCTGCAGCTGAGCTGCCCTCTTCAGACTGTGCACACTAAGTTAACCCCTACACATGGGGTTCGGGCAGAAACACTTTAATCTATAATGTTTTGCTCACAATGACAAATTTTTAAAATAGTATATCAGGGACATCATTTTATCTTTTTAAAGTTTTTATTCATTTTCAAATACAATGAAATTACAATGAAGCATTTTTCTCCCGGTGACAACCACTGCGGAATCTGTTGGCGCTCTACAAATAACTGATAATAATAGAACAACATACATAGAACAGTTATATATCTTAACTAACTACTATTCATATTACTGTATTTTAAACATTCTCACAAATTACTTTATTATAGTTTGTTCTTTGATTCAGCGGATCTCGGCTGTGTGTCTCAACTGATCTGAAATATGGTTAAAGGGACATTATACACTCATTTTTTCTTTGCATAAATGTTTTGCAGATGATCTATTTATATAGCCCATAAAGTTTTTTTTTTAAATTAATGTATAGTTTTGCTTATTTTTAAATAACATTGCTCTGATTTTCAGACTCCTAACCAAGCCCCAAAGTTTTATGTGAATACGCTCGACTACCTACTCCAGCTTGCTCCTGTTTGTGTAAAGGGTCTTTTCATATGCAAAAGAAGGGGGAGGGGGGAGGGTCTTATTTACCACTTGCAGTGGGCTTTCCAGCTACCTTTTCAACAGAGCCAAACTGACAGCTTCTAAGTAAGTTTTTAAACAGTTTTATACTGGATTTTTATATCAGTATATGTGCATCTTATTCTTTATAGTAGTGTCTATTACATGCAGTTATATGAAAATTAGTGTATACTGTCCCTTTAACATTAGGGACACACTGACTGTTTCATGCAATAAGGTCTTAATGAGCTGTGAATAAAGGTTAATTTATTTGTTTTTGATGTATTTAAAAATAGCATTCTGTCACCAGTCTGGCCAGATTTACTAAACTGGCTAAGAGAGGTGAGATTGACCTGTTTAAAGGGACAGTAAAGTTAAACATTTTAATTGGAAAAAAGAAAAATTAAACTTAAATAGATTGGGTAAAGCATTACATTTTGAATAACTTTCCAATTTACTTATATTATCAATTTGCCTGTTATCTCAGTGCATGTTGACATTTTTTACAGCTAGACAGTGCTAGTTCATGTGTGCTATATAGATAACATTGTGTTCACTCCCGGGGAGTTATTTATGATTCAATACGGATTGGCTAAAATGCAAGTCTGTCAACAGAACTGAGATAAGGGGGCAGTCTGCAGAGACTTAGATACAAGGTAATCACAGAAGTAAAAAGTATATTAATATAACAGAGCTGGTTATGTAAAACTGGGGAATGAGTAATAAAGGGATTATCTATCCTTTTAAACAATACAAATTCTGGAGTAGACTGTCCCTTAAAATTATCATTTTAAAGTGCACATAGTAAATATGTGGGTGCCTTTAAAAGTTATTATTCTTTTTATTTTTGGAATTTCTATTCTCATTAATGGCTAATCCTAAAGAGTTTTGTTGTGACAAGATAGAGTGAGACTTAAATAGCCATGATTGGTAAAGAGTTAATAGTAATGTATAATATGGCAACAACAACTCAACTAGAAATACTTTAAAAGGGTTTTCAAGTGCAGTGGTAAAAACTATTAAGCAATGTGATGAACCAGTATCTCATGAGGATCACTATAGGTAGGGCAGACCACTGGTTACTTCTGCTGCACAGGAAATATGTTTATTAGAGTTACCAGCCTCAGAAGCCAATTAACAGCACCTTATACTAAAGACATTTTTACTGAGTATTTTTGAAGCATCAGACAGAGCTCGCCAGTGTGAATCAGGGCTTTATTGTAGAATTGCTGCAAAGAAACAACTACTAAAGGTGGCAAATAAACCAAGACTTGGGCCAAGAAAGGCAGGCAGCAGACATCAGGGGCAAGATTACATATGCGGCATCTTCCACAAAAGCCGGCGGCTCTGGTTTTTACGCGGTTTTGCTATGACATATACGCCGCCGCATGCAAATGCGGCGCGTATATTTCACCCGTCGCCCGCTATTTTTACTCCCATAAGCTAACATAGAACCGCGTCACAAATCGGTATGACATATTCAGTGCAAGGACTTACGCGGCGAAAATTGAGACATTTTACTCCATTTTCACCTCGCCACACATAGGCAGACACAGCAAGCCTTGTGCTGAAAATGTGAGCACCGTAACTACCATAACTCCCTGAAAATATTAACTAACACCTAACGCATGCGCAATATCTATCTACCTGTCAACCGCCAACCCCCACCGCAATAACTAATAAAACTATTAACCCCTAATCCGCCAATAACCCACATCGCAATAAACATAATAAATGTATTAACCCCTTATCCACCATTCACCCACATCGCAATAACCTAATAAATGTATTAACCCCCAATCCGCCATTCACCCACATCGCAATAAACCTAATAAATCTATTAACCCCTAATCCGCCATTCACCCACATCGCAATAAACCTAATACATCTATTAACCCCTAAACCTCCAAACCCCACAACGAAATTAACCTAATTAAACTATTAACTCCTAAACTGCCAAACCCCACAATGCAATTAACCAAATTAAGCTATTATCTCCTAAACCGCCAACCTCCACAACGGGTTTGGTGGGTGGGGGGATTTACTGTTAGGGGGGGGACTTTTTTTTAATGCAAAAGAGCTGTTTAACTTAGGGCAAGCCCTACAAAAAGCCCTTTTAAGGTCTATTGGTAGTTTAGTATTAGATTAGGGGGTGTTTTTATTTTGTGGGGGCTTTTTTATTTTCATAGGGATTAGGTTTAATTTTTTTTATTTTTGATAATTTGGTTTATTATTTTCTGTAATGTTAGACTTTTTTATTTCTTGTAATTTTAGATTAATTTAAACTTAGTTTTTTTATTTTTAAAGTAAGGTTAGGTTTTTAATTGTATCTTAATTTTTTTTTAATTTAGGTAATTAGGGTTAATTTAGGCGGTTTATGGGTCTTAGTAATTTAATTAGTTATTTGCATGGTGGGGGGTTGGCGGTTTAGGAGTTAATAGCCTAATTAGGTTAATTGCAAGGTGGGGTTTGGCGGTTTAGGGGTTAATAGATTTATAAGGTTTATTGCAATGTGGATGAATGGTAAATTAGGGGTTAATACATTTATTAGGTTTATTGCGATGTGGGTGAATGGCAGATTCGGGGTTAATACATTTATTATTAGTTCCGATATGGGGGTGATGGCAGATATAGGGGTTTTGACGTGTCGGCGGGTTAAACTTTTACTGGAGATTTTCTATTTATTTTTATTTATTAACCCTTTGAGTGCTAATGACGGCTCTGAGCCGTCGCAGAGTTTCCCACTCTGGTGGTAATGACGGCTCAGAGCCGTCACTAGCACTCTCCCACCTTGAGGGAGATCTGGGGGCTCCCACCCGCTCCAACCCTGGCGATTGTGCCTGTAGAGTGACAGGCATCGCCGGGGCTTTCCGTTTTGCGTGATGACGTCACTTGCCAACTTTATTTATACTTAACAATGTTAAGTATAGGAGCAGGGGGCATGCTGCTTAGAAGCCTGTATCTCAGGCATCTAAGCAGCTAAAGACCCCCAAGACCCACCATTTGAAAGGTAATCGCCTAACCTTTCTAACAGTGTAATAAAGTTTAAAAAGAAATTGTTAAAAATAAAAAAATCTTAGCACCCAGGTGGGAAAGTGCTTAGCACTCAAAGGGTTAAAGTGCCGTTACTCACTGGCGACTCCAGAAATGTGTATTTACTCACATTTCTGGACATCGCTAGTTTATCCGACCTACGGCACTTTATGAACTGCGGCAGGGTTTATGTGATTCCCTGATGTGCAAGGTGAAATTACGGGCGGTGCCTGCGCCGCATATGTAATCTCGCCCCAGATCAAGGGAAATCTGCCCTTTTTCTAATGATTCACAGTTTGATATTCTTGGTTTCAACCACTGTATCTTCATGAAATGCATAAAGGTAAATGTCTGAATGTGTGGTTCTTACAGTGAAATGTGAGGAAGGAGCTGTGGTGGTAATACTATGGGTGAAGCTAGACTTAACTAGCATTCTGCAGTGACAAGCCACCCCATCTGGTTTACTCTTAGTTGGCCTGTCCTATGTTTTTGTCAACAGGGCATAGGCACAAAACACACCTCCAGGCTGTGTAATAGCTATAGACAAAGAAGGAGAGGGATAAAGTACTACTTCTTCTGTTCAGAGAAGCCTACCACCCAACTCAATAATAGTTCTCTTACCTAACATTTCCCTCTAACTCTGCATTGACATCTTTCTCAAACTTGCAGTCCTCACCTCCTGTTTCTCAACCTCCTACCCTTCTAGATTGTAAGTTCCCACGGGAATAGGGCCCTCAATTCCTCCGGTATGTGTTTGTAAATTCTGTCCTGTCTCTTAGAAGTTGTATATTGTTTTATTTAAATTAACTGTATCCATGGACAGCGCTGCTGAATATGATGGCGCTTCATAAGTAAAGTATAATAATAATGATAATCAGATGCTGTGGCTTCATCAGTAACCTCAGCTAATAGACATGGTTTGAGATGACTTTGCCCAGGGAGGGAAGTAAAGGCAGCCTAGAAGAACCAAGTATATAAGAATGTTCGAAAAGCATCTCAGGTGGCAACATCATTAAACTGGTTCTGAGAATATCAAAGCTGTTATCAAGGCAAAGGGTGGCTACTCTGAAGAATCTAAAATATGAGATGGTTTGAATTTTTTTATCTTTTAGTCACTGCATAATTCTATTTATTGTATTTTATAGTTTGATGGCTAATATTCGGTGTGTCCATATTTAGGGGCCGATTTATTAAAGTGCAGACGGACATGATACAATGTAGCGTATCATGTCCGCCGCACATCGATAAATGCCGACAGCATATGCTGTCGGCATTTATCATTGCACAAGCAGTTCTTGTGAACTGCGTGTGCAATGCCGCACCCTGCAGAGCCGCTAGCAGGGGTTGTCAATAAGCCCGATCGTATAAGATCGGGCGGATTGATGTCCGCAGCCTCAGAGCAGGTGGACAAGTTATGGAGCAGTGGTCTTTAGACTGCTGCTTCATAACTACTGTTTCCGGCGAGCCTGAAGGGTCGCGCAGAAACAGGGGCATCAAGCTACATTTGGAGCTTAATAATTCGGCCCCTTAAACTTTAGACTGGTAAATATATTTACACTATTGACTAGTGAATTTTTCAACCACTTTTGATTGGAATATGCATAATCACATGATTTATGACATCAGCCAATCTGATTCAAATATACATTTTAAACTATCACTAACTAATCAAATTGCTCGATACTTGTGTCATTGATCACTCATCAGAATTTGTAAGTGCCATTTGTTACATTGTGTAGTATACTTTGAAAGTATGTATATGTGAAATTAGTATTAAAGATAAACATTGATACTGACATTAGGACACACAGTGTAATATTTTAGACAATGATTTTAAAATTCAAATTGATGTTTGATTCAATATAACCTTAAACTTATAGCTCAAAGGGATAGCCCACCTAACATTAAACTGTCATGATTCAGATACAGCAGAAATTAAAATCACCTCTTTACTGTCATGCTATTTTCAGTGTATTTCTTCCTTCGCTTGAATTTCTTTTTCAGTAAGAAATGTTATCTAATATGCCAGCCCATTTTATAACACCTGTGAAGGGGTTGTTTTTAAAACTAGATTGCAATCAGGAGGGGTTACACATCAATATCCATTGATTGCAAATAAATGCATATGATACCCTGATTACATGCTATATTCGCAATAATTCCTGCTCAGAATAATAATAAACAAAGGGATATGACAGACAACATTGTTTAGAACAAAAAAAGGAACATGTAAATATGTTTGCAAAAGATTTCTGACATATATATATATATATGTGCAAAGATATATGTACAAATTCTAGCATTAATAATCATTTATAAAAAAAATAACATGAGATAAAAGCATATCATGACTTCTAGAAATACAAATACGCATTAATTTATGTGAAAGTATCATATAAATATAAAATAATATAGAAATAACTTTCTATGAGATATAGTTTGTTGAGGTATAAATCTATCTATTTCTTGGACATTAACAGATGAAAAATAAAAGATTAGCTTTAGAGAAATGTGCTTGTTCATGGACAGTAATGAAATGGTATAAATAAACCCGAATAACTGCAACATCGATAACTGTTAGTTAACAACAGTCCAATGCTCATCGCACCATACTTGGCGCGTGTTTTTGGCGTTTTTTTTTATAAATAAGGGGATCGTATGTGGATCCGCGTCAGCGATGTCTGTCGAGGGTATTGACCCCGGCGAATGCACTGAGATTGACGCTTTGATAAATTTCCCCCCTAGTCTTAAGTTGTACCAAATTTTATCCAAATCTATTAAAGCTGTACCAAAGTTTTAAAGGGACACTAAACTCAATTTTTTTCTTTTGTGATTCGGGTAGAGCAGCAATTTTAAGCAACTTTCTAATTTACTCCTATTATCAATTTTTCTTCATTCTCTTTATATCTTTATTTGAAAAGCAAGAATGTAAGTTTAGATGCCGGCCCATTTTTGGTGAACAACCTGGGTTGTCCTTGCTGTTTGGACAGCACCAATAAACAAGTGCTGTCCATGGTCCAAAACCAAAAAATTGTTGGCTCCTTAGCTTAGATGCCTTCTTTTTTAAATAAAGATAGCAAGAGAACGAAGAAAAATTGATAATAGGAGTAAATTAGAAAATTGCTTAAAATTGCATGCTCTATCTGAATCATGAATGAACAAATTTGGGTTCAGTGTCCCTTTAAGCTTTTGAAACACACATTACACTAAAACAATTGTATAAAAAAAACTTTTAGCAATTAAACAATCCAAATATTTATTTGTTTAACTATAAAAGTTAAGTTAAAGCTTTTTAAATAGACATTGAATAGGAAATGTCTGTTTGTGTACAAGTGATCCATAGGCACTGATTGCTTATTGGATGATCAGAATAAAGCCCTCGGCTTTGTTAATGGACAGGAACTTACCTACAAGAGTATGGAAAAGTGTAAATAAAAATCATAATATATTATAGAAAATACTTCTTTCTTATACGGATCCTTGCTTCTTCTTGAAGATGTATTTTCTTCACTGCTCGCTGTGGTCTAATGTTTATTTTACCTGTTAACATGATATAAGATGCCTGATATACATATAGCAAGTTACATGACTATAATACAAAACACAGAGCAACAGACACGACAGGAATTTCCAGGAAACGCATACAAAACTGTTTAAACCCTATTTTATTATTTTAAAAAAATATTTATTTTGTTTTTATTGTAGTTTATTGGAGACATTCTTATATGATGCCACAGAAACCCCCAAACATTTGAAAAATAAATGCACAAAAATAAAAATTATACTTTAGAATAATAAACATTTCTTGATCCATTCAGGACAGCATTTTCTGCTTACGTGGGATCTATTTTATTAGACAGTTCAGCCAAATGAAACTGTCATGTTACTAAAATATTTACAAGATAGCTTCAAGGTTATTAATCAATATAGTTACATAATAAGCAATTTTAGATGCATGGTTATATTAAAAAGAAATTTAAAATATGTATATTATTAGTGACGTGTCTGGTTCTCTAAAGCGGTTAGTGTGAAGAAAATGTATTGATTACCGTGGCATCAAGGGAAGACTTTGTTATTCAAAAATTAGTTCTTTAAATGGACATAAAACACCTTTTCTGTTGTCTTGCAATAAATTAACATCAGTCGAGTGTGAAAACTATCTGATCAACATCTTGTTTGCTGCAATTGTTTCTCAATGCTCAAACTCCTCCCACCTTTTGCTAGTCTGGAGTTGGTACAAGTGTGTACAAGGCTAGCCACTGTCATTTTGTTCCTTTATTTAGCGTCTCACGTTTGCTGATTCCAGGCACAGATAGATTTATAGCAGGTTTAGGCTTCTGGAGTCTGCCTTGTGCACTTCCAGTTTTAAGAATAGGAAAACCAGCAATTTTCTGTTAAATTACAGGAAAAGGGGCACATTAGATATTAAAGTATGAAGCAAAGCAAAGGCGTGTTATTTTTATAATTACTCTCAGTATTTATGTCTTTTTAACACAAATGCAGAAACAGTATGTTGGAAATTCTTAGTAAAACATATACAGGTTGTTGCTAAGTGTATTTCATTTAAAGGGACAGTCTACTCCAGAATTTTTGATTGTTTAAAAAGATAGATAATCCCTTTATTACCCATTCCCCAGTTCTCCATAACCAACACTTATTGTAATATACTTTTTACCTCTGTGATTACCTTGCAGCCCCTTATCTCAGTTCTTCTGACAGACTTGCATTTTAGCCAATCAGTGCTGAATCATAAATAACTCCACGAGAGTGAGCACAGTGTTATCTATATGGCACACATAAACTAGCACTATCTAGCTGTGAAAAACTGACAAATGCACTGAGATAAGAGGCGGCCGTCAAGGGCTTTAGAAATTGGCTTATGAGCCTACCTAGGTTTAGCTTTCAACAAAGAATACCAAAAGAACAAAGCAAATTTGATGATAAAAGTAAATTGGAAAGTTGTTTATAGTTACATGCCCTATCTGAATCATGAAAGTTTAATTTTGACTAGACTGTCCCTTTAAGAGATAACTGATAAACTAAGACAAATGTATTGGCTTTGTAGACCTTGTGAGTGTCTACACGATGCACCCCATACCCCAGTCAGTAAGTGACATGAAGTTTAAGTCATCTCACATGAATTATAACCGAATCGCATGCTGCAAGCTATACTTATATAAAGAGAAGGCAGCAGATTTAATTGCTTCAATCTCTTTGTATCCTTTGTTAAAAACCATGCCTAGGTAGGCTCAGCTGATGTGTTCAAATAGCTCCCATCAGTACTTTGTTTCTCTTTTAGTAAAGGATACAAAGAGAATGAAACAAATTTAGTAGCAGGGGTAAACTGGAAAATTGTTTAAAACCGCATTCTTTATCTGAATTATGACAGGAAAATGTTGTGTTTAATGTCCCTTTAATGATACTATATTACCACAATGAAGGATATTGAATTGACTGTCATTGGATGGATATTAAACATTTCTTACTTTTGTGTAAATTTGTATTTGCTCTCTGCTCCCTAAAAGACAAATTCTATAACCTGCAAATAGTTGGTTTAGGCAATCTTCAGCATTATAAAAACCTAGGTTTATGGAGCATGTGACAAGCAAACACGTGTTTACTATTCCTTTAAAAGGAGGGACTTGTGTCATGATCTCATATGTACTTTTTTTTATCAATTACCAATTTGTCATTTCTATTTTCTCTGACCTAAGTGCTGGGCAAGAGGGGGACATGCTTTTATAGACTTTCTGCAATAATCATAGACTTGTGTAACAGTTATTGCACTGATACGTTTTCTACACGGAAAGCACTGACAAAACTTGAGCGATTTTAATGTTGTTTATATAGCATTATAGTCTTTTTTATACAACACAATAAAAGTGACATTGATAGCCAGCTACTTGCCACTGTTTAGGTGAGTGGTACCACATATAGTGCTAGATTACAAATGGAGTGCTATTTATCGCTCCCGCTCTCACGCTAACTCTGCTAGAAGTAAGCTTTTTGTGCGCGTCAGTTAGCTCTCGTATTACAAGTTGAAAGTAAAACGTTTTCACTCTCGCGCTAACCCGACATGTGTAAAAATCCAAACTTCGAGTATAGTGATTGAGTTCACGTATTTCCCCATAAAAGTCAAGGGAGCTAAAAAAGTGGGGGAAATAACCTAACACCCTACTTGATTGAACACCCAACAGCATATTCTCAAGTGCACTAACCCAATATGAAAATGTGAATATTTCACATTCCAATGTTCTTCACTTAGCAGAATATGTTCTATTTATTCATAAATACATATTTCTACATATATCTGATGGTATTTTGGTACAAATATATATCTATACCTATATATACAGTTGATTATATATATAGGTATAGATACATACATATGTATATATATATATATATATATATATATATATATATATATATATATATATATATATGTGTGTTCAGAAAGAAATGCACTCTCAGGATTTTTCCTAAAAAAACAGGTCAAACTGGACAGCAATAAAAGACCACTTACTTAGAACCCCTAACTACAAGGGATCACCCATTGAATACTTGCTTTCATTGATCGAATTCTGTCTGAATAAAAATTATTTCAGGTTTGAGAAGCAGTTCTACCTCCAGACTGCAGGGATAGCAACGGGGTCAAATATGGCCCTGGCATATGCAAATATTTTTATGTCCTATTTTAAGAACAAATTTCTATGGGGGCAAAATGAATCATCTATTATCTTCTACAGACAATTTATAGATGATGTCTTTCTAATCTGGAGAGGTGGGCGAGACTCATTGGACACATGGTTTAACACTATCAACAATATTGATACGACAGTCAGATTTAAACTAACAGTTGAGGAACAAATAATTAATTTCTTGGATCTGAGTATATATATTGTTGATAATATATTAGGGACTACCCTATACAACAAACCCACAGATAGGAACTCCATTTTGAGGGCAGACAGTTGTCACCCACCTTCCCTGAAAAAGAGCATTATAAAATTACAGATGATTAGAACTGTTAGAAATAATTCAGACAAAGAAATGGAGGTCTCCCAATTGGGAACAACAAAAGAAAAATTCCTACAGAGGGGCTATAAACCAAGAATGGTCAATTCCATAAAAGAAGAAATACAATAATACACCCAGGAAGACCTAATTGCAAGAGGAAGAAAGAAACACAGATGTCAAAAATCTAATTTTTGTGACAACATTCACAACCAACACGACGAACACTGGTCAAATTGTGAAAAAACTTTGGCCAATTCTGGCCTCAGATCCAAAATTATGTTTTAACCAAGATTTAAAACCAGTGGTGGGGTTCAGGAAGAGTACCATCCAACTTATGGGACTTACTTGTAAAGACTGATCCAAAACTGTGTTACAGGGATGAACCTAGAAGTAACATGAAGGGATGCTATAGATGACTGGGGTGCAAAACTTGTAATGGCTTGATAGCCACTAAGAAATGTCATCACCCACATAACAACAAGATATAAAGAACACGCTTTTCAATGTCCTGCCATACCACACATGTGGTGTACCTCCTACATTTCCCATGTGCCCGTTTCTATGTGAAAAAATTGAAAGGCACACTAAAGGAGAGGATGGCAAACCATAGATGGCAATAAGACAAGCCCTTAAAGGTACAGTCAAGTCCAAAAAAACGTTCTTGTTTTAAATAGGGCATGTAATTTTAAACAACTTTCCAATTTACTTTTATCACCAATTTTGCTTTGTTCTCTTGGTTATCTTAGTTGAAAGCTAAACCTAAGAGGTCTATATGCTAATTTCTTAGACCTTGAAGGCTGCCTCTAATCTAAATGCATTTTGATAGTTTTTCACCTCTAGAGGGCATTAGTTCACATGTTTCATATAGATAACATTGAGCTCATGCACATTAATTTACCATGGAGACAGCTCTGATCGGCTAAAATGCAAGTCTGTCAAAAGAA
This sequence comes from Bombina bombina, assembly GCF_027579735.1. NCBI lineage: Eukaryota > Metazoa > Chordata > Amphibia > Anura > Bombinatoridae > Bombina > Bombina bombina. The sequence goes on from NC_069508.1 coordinate 24,963,530, forward strand.
CTGAAATAAGGGGGCAGTCTGCTGAGGCTTAGATACAAGGTAATTACAGAGGTAAAACATCTATAATTATAACTGTGTTGGTTATGCAAAACTGGGGAATTGGTAATTAAGGGATTATCTATCTTTTAAAACAACAAAAATTCTGGTGTTGACTGTCCCTTTAACAAAGGACAGTCTGAACGCCTATTGCACGACATTGTGCCGGAATGGCACACCCGTTTTCCTCAATCAGATATGTCCTTATCGACCATGTCCCAAAATTGGACAGGGGAGGCAACAGGGATAAACTGTTGCTGATCTGTGAGGCACAAAGGATATACAGACTTGGAACAATACATCCAGGGGGACTTAATTCTGTACCAAACCTTAAACGTCTGATTTAGAATGTGGTAATCTGCAACACACCAGGGGTGCCTTTTATATCAGAGTGGTGCCAAGAGAAATTTAATTGTAGGATAACATCTTTGGATGGTTGTTGGCATTGGTAATGATACTCTATTTGGTTAATATTTGGGGATTATATTCCTCTGAGGTTACCTGATGGGACCATATCTGATTCATAAAGCTGTCACCCACTTATGCACATAGGTCCACAATAAGGAACACAACGGTAGTGCTTCATGTATATATGGATGTGATCTGAAACAATAGGACTTACATACCTATATACAGTATCTTACAAAAGTGAGTACACCCCTCACATTTTTGTAAATAATTTATTATATCTTTTCATGTGACAACACTGATGAAATGACACTTTGCTACAATGTAAAGTAGTGAGTGTAGAGACTGTATAACAGTGTGCATTTGCTGTCCCCACAAAATAACTCAACACACAGCCATTAATGTCTAAACCGTTGGCAACAAAAGTGAGTACACCCCTAAGTGGAAATGTCCAAATTGGGCCCAATAATCCATTTTTCCTCCCCGCTGTCATGTGACTCGTTAGTGTTACAAGGTCTCAGGTGTGAATGGGGAGCAGGTGTATTAAATTTGGTGTTATCGCTCTCACACTCTCTCATACTGGTCACTGGAAGTTCAGCATGGCACCTCATGGCAAAGAACTCTCTGAGGATCTGAAAAAAAGAATTGTTGCTCTACATAAAGATGGCCTAGGTTATAAGAAGATTGCCAAGACCCTGAAACTGAACTGCAGTACAATTGGCAAGACCATACAGTGGTTTCACAGGACAGGTTCCACTCAGAACAGGCCTCGCCATGGTCGACCAAAGAAGTTGAGTGCACTTGCTCAGCGTCATATCCAGAGGTTGTCTCTGGGAAATAGACGTATGAGTGCTGCCAGCATTGCTGCAGATGTTGAAGGGCTGGGGGGGTCAGCCTGTCAGTGCTCAGACCATACGCCGCACACTGCATCAAATTGGTCTGCATGGCTGTCATCCCAGAAGGAAGCCTCTTCTAAAGATGATGCACAAGAAAGCCTGCAAACAGTTTGCTGAAGACAAGCAGATTAAGGACATGGATTACTGAAACCATGTCCTGTGGTCCGATGAGACAAAGATAAACTTATTTGGTTCAGATGGTGACAAGCGTGTGTGGCGGCAACCAGGTGAGGAGTACAAAGACAAGTGTGTTTCGCCAACAGTCAAGCATGGTGGTGGGAGTGTCATGGTCTGGGCCTGCATGAGTGCTGCCAGCACTGGGGTGCTACAGTTCATTGAGGGAACCATGAATGCCAACATGTACTGTGACATACTGAAGCAGAGCATGATACCCTCCCTTCGGAGACTGGGCCGCAGGGCAGTATTCCAACATGATAACGACCCCAAACACACCTCCAAGACGACCACTGCCTTGCTTAGGAAGATGAGGGTAAAGGTGATGGACTGGCCAAGCATGTCTCCAGACCTAAACCTTATTGAGCATATATGGGGCATCCTCAAACGGAAGGTGGGAAGCGCTTTGTGATGTTGTCATGGAGGAGTGGAATAGGACTCCAGTGGCAACCTGTGAAGCTTTCGTAAACTCCATGCCCAAAAGGGTTAAGGCAGTGCTGCAAATTAATGGTGGCCACACAAAATATGGACACTTTGGGCCCAATTTGGACATTTCCACTTAGGGGTGTATTCACTTTTGTTGCCAACGGTTTAGACATTAATGGCTGTGTGTTGAGTTATTTTGAGGGGACAGCAAATTTACACTGTTATACAGGCTGTACACTCACTACTTTACATTGTAGCAAAGTGTCATTTCTTCAGTGTTGTCACATGAAAAGATATAATAAAATATTTACAAAAATGTGAGGGGTGTACTCGCTTTTGTGAGATACTGTACATAGGATGCAAATAATGAGATGTATTCTATTATCTTCAGTGTGTATGTACATCTGTGAAAGATGCTGTCTTTCTGATTTTGTATTTTTGATAGGTTTACTTGTACAGGATGAATACTTACATGATATAAAGCACATAGAAAATGATAACATGCTAAAGTTCTGTGCTGAAATGTTCAATTGGAAACCATGGTATAAGCCACACTATGGCCTTATATGAGAACTCAAACCTGCATGAGATGAAGTGTTCAAGTATATGATGTGCTTGAGTTCATAATTGCAGGCAATGCTTGATGACTCTCATGATCGATTTCAGTGTAATTATGAGCCATGGTCATAGAAGCCATTGACACTAAAGCATGTTTTGTTATGATGGTAACCATAGCAACAACAGCATTGTAAATATACACATTTGTTATGTGATTATATGAAAAACCCTGAGAGTGCATTTCTTTCTGTACGTTATTTCATATCTGCACTGAGGTAGCTGGCAATATGGTGGGGGTTTTCAACTGATTGGAAATATATATATGTATGTATGTATATATATATATATATATATAATATATTGTATTAGCTGTGACGTTTTGGGGTTGTCCCCGTCCTCAGACAAATATAATAGGTAAATAATAGGTAATATTTGTCTGATGATGGGGGCAACCCCGAAACCTCACAGCTAATAAAATATATTATGAAGTTAAGACCGGAGGGTGCCTTCCTAACTTGCTGCATATTGATAATTCTGAGGTGCACCCCGGGCAAACAAAAACTTGTTATGCTACCTGGAGTGCTATAACACTGTCTGGACGTATATATACGTATATATATATATATATATATATATATATATACTGTATATATGTCTTTATAGGTATACATATGTATTTATGTGTGTATATGTGCATATACATCTGTAAATACATATATACACAAATGAATACATAAATACATTTGTACACACATATTGACATATACTATATATATATATATATATATATATATATATATATATATATATATATATATATATATATATATATATATATACAGTATACACAGACATAAACATATTTAGACAAGTATATGAACGTAATCTGGCCCATTGTGTTTAGTTGTCTGATCGTGTTGCACAAATCAGTCATGCACAAATAAAGCTGTGACACTCAGCATGACAGCATTCAGGGACAATTTTGCAGCATGCCATAAACTGAGGCTAGTTACTGATGATTTTTCAGCAGTTGATAAGGGAAAGGTAATACAATGAGGTCCTTAATTGTTTTGTTTTTCTAATCTTCCTCCACCCACAATGCTCTACCACTATGTGTGTACTATTTACATTAAAATAAATACTTTGGTGCATATACAAAACAATAGCATATTTGCAATGTATTTTTAGTGAAGTATATATTTTTATCTTGACAGTATTTGCAAATGATATTCACCAGATTACAAAGCAATAAGTAGTGCTAATGGCTTCTGATTGGAAAACATTGCACATCCTTTATGTATAGTTTTATACTAAAGATCCTTAGTAAAGTGCATTAAAAATGACAATGTTGAATTAAAAACCTAATATGCATTTTATTACCCAGAATGCTTAGCCGAAGAGGAATCGTATGTCGAGGGAAAAGTGTTCATCTGCCCTATTTGGCACAAGCTCTTGTGCTTCAAGATGTCTCTTGTTTTTATAAACAAAGTATTATAAGATATTTAGACAGATTGCAGACGTGGGATGTTGCTGTATTTGGATTTTACAGTCTCTCCACCTCTCAGGTCACGTTACCCTCTAACACCTGTTAATCTAAACAGAGCAAGACAAAACAGTTTAATTTATTCATTCATAATTTAAATTACTGTTTCACCATCAGGTGAATTGCTAATTACCTATTTATCAACTACACACACTCTGCACCTGTAATTTTGTTCAAATCAGTCTGTATATTTAGATACAACATCTTATCTTCTTTTATTTCTGAGAATTTCTTGTGCTTCAGGGCTGTGCTCAAGGATATTTTGTATCTGCTACCTATTGCATACACACAAGCATACACACACACACACAAACACATTCATACAAACGCACAAACACAAAAATAAACACACAAACATATATTCCTACACACGCATGCACACACACACATTCACATACATACAAACACACATACATATATACACACACATGCATACATACAGACACACAGAGACACACATTAATACACACATATACACACACATTAACATAGATACATACATATGCACACATACATACATACATAACCCACACACACAGATACATACATACACACACACATTCACATACAGACACACATACATACATATATACACACACACACATACATAACCCACACACATACATACATACATACATACACACATACACACACATACATACATACACACACATACATACACACACACACATGCATACATACAGACACACAGAGACACACATTAATACACACGTATACACACACATTAACATAGATACATACATATGCACACATACATACATACATAACCCACACACACAGATACATACATACACACACACATTCACATACAGACACACATACATACATATATACACACACACACATACATAACCCACACACATACATACATACATACACACATACACACACATACATACATACATACACACACATACATACAGACACACAGAGACACACATTAATACACACGTATACACACAGATTTACATACATACAAAGATACATACATACGCATACATACATAACACACACACAGATACATACACATTCACATACAGACACACATACATACATACATATATACACACACACACATAAATACATACATACATACACACACACATACAAACATATACACATACCTAAACACACATTCACAGACACATACACACATATATACAGACACAGACACACACTCACTCACACACATACACACTCACACATACACAATCACATACACATGCATACATACAAACAAACACATATACACACACATACATACACAAGCACGCACACACACACATACATACACATATACATACACACAGGCATACACACATGCATACCCACATATACACACATACATACACATACATACAGATACATACACACACACATACACATACATACACACACATACACATTGTCTATATGTGTGTTTATGTCTGTGAGTGTATGTGTGTATATGTGTGTGTGTATGTGTGCATATGTTTGTGTATGTGTGTGTATGTATATATCTGTGTGTGTGTTTATGTGTGTGTATATATTTTTGTGTGTGTTTGCATGTATATGTGTGTGTGTATTTGTATATGTGTGTATATATATATATATGTTTGTGTGTACGCATGTCTATATGTGTGCGTGTTTATGTATTTATGTGTGGATGTGTTTGTGTGTGTAAGTGCGTATGTGTGTATATGTGTTTGTGTGTGTGTATAAATGTGAGTGTGTTAAGTCTTACAAGTAACATTTTCAACAAAAGTGTTCAGCAAAGAACTTAATGAAAACTCCTCACTACTTGCTCAAATTTTTTGCGATTCAACAATTTTGTGCTCAGTCGTCATCTTAGTGCAAGTCCTTATAGAAATCTATTATATGAAAAAAATGATGCACCTGCTTTTTCCAACATGAATACTGTAGTGTGCACTATGCTACCATGCATAAAATATATATTATCCATGTAACCTGTGAACAAAAATACAAGTGGTACGGATTGTGCACCATCAATATTAACGCTCCATACCGCTTGCATTTTCCATGTCTAGACCAAAGTAGTTTATGTTCCTTTAAGGGTGTGTCTTAAAATAATGGAAGTTTAGTTTTTAGTATGGTTGAAAAATTTAGAGTTCCAGTTCTTTTTAACGAGGGTTATGTTGAATTCTGTGTTTGCATCCTCGGTACAGTAGTGCAACATGTTACTGTAGTCAAGATAAATTTGTAACGATTCAATACACGTATAATACACACATATGGTGCGTATGTCATGCATTTGATACACAGCTCTGCAGGCGTACAAATCACGTGAAGTGGTGATTTCACTCCCATCTGCTCCTGTGTCAGCCTGCTGCGTGGCATACCTTCTGTGCCAACCTTTTATGGCGAAACTCTACTATAAACTGTATCTAGTGCATGGTAAATGAAGAATTAATATATAAATATTGTTTCCATAAATTGTGTATTTGATGTATTTATTAAATGCCTTCAAAGGATGTCACCAAATTTTGTGCAATAAAAAGCAGATTCAAGTGAGTTTTGATTAATACTTAATTAACTATGGGCCAGATTATGAAGCAAGCATTATTTAACACTTCCGCTCGAGTGTTAACTGCACTAGAAGTATTTTTTTGGGCGCGTAGGGTTGCACTCATATTATGAGTTGAAAGTAAAATGTGTTTGTGCGCATGCTAACTTGACAAGCACAAATTGCACAAATTGCGTGTGTGATAACCTATTCCCCCATAGAAGTCAATGCCACAAACCCTATCCCATATTCTCATGTGAGCTAACCCGACATGATATGAATATTTCACATTCCAATGTTCTTCACATAGAAGAATATGTTCTATTTATTCATAAACACATATTTCTATATATATATATATCTGATGTTTTTAGTACAATATATATTTACTTATATAACAACAACATCTTAATTTAGGGGGAGATAAAAGGTGAGTTTAAAATCCTCCACTACGCTCAAAATATAGAAAAAAATAACTCATTGTGTAGTTCATTAACAAATCTAGACAGGCCCAGAGGCTTGTTTTAAGTATCGCTGTTCACACAGCTTATAAACTTAGCTAGGGTTAGTGCAGTGATTCATAACCATCCCAGGACAGCTGTTTCGTGGTCTTTACCACTCATCAGCTGGGAGTAGGTTAGAATCACTGCTGGGGGAAGTTGATTCCGGGCAGAAAACAACAACATTTTAAATTAGGGGGTGATAAAAGGTGAGTTTGAAATCATCCACTACGCACAAACTATAGAAAAAATAACTCATTGTGTAGTTCATTAACAAACTTTGGCGTAAAGGGAACCTGCTGAAAAGCAGACTGAAGTAAAAAGGTGTGTCATTGTGTACTTAATTTGCATATCTTACCCAGAATCCTTTGCTGCATTGGAAGCAATGTAATTCAGAGGTTTTCTGTGGGTAAACAAGCCTCTGGGCCTGTCTAGATTTGTTAATGAACTACACAATGAGTTATTTTTTCTATATTTTGTGCGTAGTGGAGGATTTTAAACTCACCTTTTATCTCCCCCTAATTTAAAATGTTGTTGTTTTCTGCCCGGAATCAACTTCACCCAGCAGTGATTCTAACCTACTCCCAGCTGATGAGTGGCAAAAACCATGAAACAGCTGTTCTGGGATGGTTATGAATCACTGCACTAATCCTAGCTAAGTTTATAAGCTGTGTGAACAGCGATACTTTGGCGTAAAGGGAACCTGCTGAAAAGCAGACTGAAGTAAAAAGGTGTGTCATTGTGTACTTAATTTGCATATCTTACCCAGAATCCTTTGCTGCATCGGAAACAATGTAATCCAGAGGTTTTCTGTGGGTAAACAAGCCTCTGGGCCTGTCTAGATTTGTTAATGAACTACACAATGAGTTATTTTTTCTTTACTTATATATATATATATATATATTCTGAAAAAGTACAAGGATGGACAAGCGCACAAGAAGGCACTCCTAGTGTAATATTTCTTAACTCAATGACACGCATAAAAAAAGAGACAATTGCGCGCTCACTTGATTTAACCTCATCCAGTATGAGGTATATACACAGCTCGGGAGTAGAGATGGTGTCTGTTATGCATTCTCTTGCAAGAAGTTGTTTCCTCCCTTTGTGCCACAATATAAAAAGTAGCTTATAGATATGCTGTTTGCAAAAGACCCCACTATTAGGTGTGAGCGGGTAGTAGATACAGTGGACGGATAACAGCAGTAGGTGTAAAAACAATGTATTTAATCTTTGTAACAATGTTTTTAACAATACACGTCTGCAATCCACTTTCCAATGCAGCAGTAAAATTCTTAACAGCAATAAAATGATCCCTAAACGGGATAAAAACCATAAAACCATAGGCCTTTATAAAGGCTATTCTAAGGAGCGTAAGCGTAACAACACTGAATGTGTGGTCATTCACAACAGCTTGTCCGCTAATCCACTCCATGTATTGTCTGTAAAACAGAGCGTGAGTGGACAAGCTGTTGTGAATGACCACACATTCAGTGTTGTTACGCTTACGCTCCTTAGAATAGCCTTTATAAAGGCCTATGGTTTTATGGTTTTTATCCCGTTTAGGGGTCATTTTATTGCTGTTAAGAATTTTACTGCTGCATTGGAAAGTGGATTGCAGACGTGTATTGTTATATACATTGTTACAAAGATTAAATACATTGTTTTTACACCTACTGCTGTTATCCGTCCACTGTATCTACTACCTGCTCACACCTAATAGTGGGGTCTTTTGCAAACAGCATATCTATAAGCTACTTTTTATATTGTGGCACAAAGGGAGGAAACAACTTCTTGCAAGAGAATGCATAACAGACACCATCTCTACTCCCGAGCTGTGTATATACCTCATACTGGATGAGGTTAAATCAAGTGAGCGCGCAATTGTCTCTTTTTTTATGCGTGTCATTGAGTTAAGACATATTACACTAGGAGAGCCTTCTTGTGCGCTTGTCCATCCTTGTACTCTTTCAGAATCTTTATGGAGCTCAGGAACCTCAGCTAAAGAGAAACACTCCGTATCCGACAAAGCTGCAGACTGAGACCTGGGGCACACTGGAACCTGTCCCTCAGACTTTAATAGACTTTTTAGTTCTGCGGACTATCCCTTTGATTGAAGTATCTATTCTAGATTAGTGCTGTTGTACACACTATTTCTGTTTACACTAACTGATAAGCTTTTAGGTATAGCATTGATTTTTGTGTATATATCTAAATGGATCTCTGTACTGTGTCTCACAGTGCTCATTCAATTAAATTAGTTTTACATATATATATAAATGATTATATATAGATATAAACAGATACATATAGGAATATCTATAAATACTTAGAACATACTCTGCTATGTGCCGAACATTGGAACGGGAAATATTTACATTAAATACTCAGTTAAAAACCTTTATTAAAAATGAATATTGCATAAATATGTTTTTTCTTGTTTTCATCTACTTAACTGTAAATTGTTCCAATCCACTTCTATATACATCTATATATGTGTACATATTTATTTATGTGTTTATATGTGTATATATGTCGGTAAATACATATGTAAACATATAAATACATAAATACATATGTACACATATACAGTATATACCTATTTATATATATATATATATATATATATATATATATATATATATATATATATATATACATATATATATGTGTGTGTGTGTGCATGTGTACTTTGCAATGTATTTTTATGTATTTTGTGAGACTTTTTGGTTTCGCAAAACAGTTACACAGAGCGCTCAATCGATCATGTTTACTTTCCACTTTTAATACGAGCGAAAAAATGGAGATATACCCCTTATCGCTCAACTCTTAAACTGGCCCTATGTTTATTTATGTGTTTAAGCACAAGCATTCATTTAAAATGTTCTAATGTTTAAGTCTTGTCACTTTTAAACATTATGAGGCCTATTTATCATATGTCTGTCGGACCTGATCCGACACTGCGGATCAGGTCCGACAGACATCGCTGAATGCGGAGAGCAGTACGCTCTCCGTATTCAGCATTGCACCAGCAGCTCTTGTGAGCTGCTGGTGCAACACCGCCCCCTGCAGACTCACCGCCAATCGGCCGCCAGCAGGGAGGTGTCAATCAACCCGATCGTACTCAATCGGGTTGAATTCCGGCGATTCCTGTCCGCCTCATCAGTGCAGACGGACAGGGTTATGGAGCAGCGGTCTTTAGACCACTGCTTCATAACTGGTGTTTCTGGTGAGCCTGCAGGCTCGCCAGAAACACGGGGTCTCAAGCTCCATTCGGAACTTGATAGATAGGCCCCATAGTAGCAGAAATCGAAACTCACTAACATTTGTTTTTTATCACACGAAATTAGTTGTGATCTGTTGCAGGCCTTTAATAATAAAGTATATACCGTATTGTCCTGAGTATAGACTGCCCTTTCTTCCCCTAATTTAATCGGGATGTTATCGACCGCGTCCGATGTCCTTTGATATTATTAACGGCTGTTGCATTCGATTATGCTATTTCAAATATTCTTTTTGTTTGTTTTTTTGATGCCTTTGGCTGCAATTGGAATATTACTGCAAGTTTTTATCTTTGTTTCTATGCACTCGTGTGTTGTTAATTGAATGAATGATTGTAACCATAGTTTTAATTAATCACTTTTGCTCTCAAGTCTTTTTTTTCAAAGGGGATAATGGTTTCAATGATGGTTTTGAGAAAAACAGTACAGCTGCCGTATTTCTGAGAGCATATAACATATGTTGTCAAAAGCAGAACTAACTGCATAATTAATACCAAAAGTGTTCAAAATAACGGTACATGTGTTGCTGTTAATGAAATAAAATACTGTTTTACTGTTCTACTAATGCGTATATTTTCTTTAAAAATTAATTTTCTTTAAAATGGCACCAAACTTTAAGGGTGTGGCTTATAATCGGGTGCGGCCCATACTCGGGACAATACGGTAATTAATAGGAATTATGATCTCTAGATATCTTGTGGGAGTGCAATATCTAATAAGGATACAAATAGTGTGGGGGGAAGGTTTCAGGGGCATACCATTTTCTTGTGCCAAGGGCAACACACAAGCTCAACACCCATACAGGAGAGATGAGACAGAGGAAACACCGATTTTTAGGATCTTCTATTGGGAAAATAGATAGCACGGAAAACAAAAACAAGATGAACCCTTAATTAATTGGCTATATCCATATCTCTGGAATTCTTACAACAACAGTACCAGCTACATAAGTGGTACTTTAGAAAATGGCTTGTCCTGCAGTAATATCAGTTCATCCTCCATCAGGAACAAGTAATATTGAGTATTGATGGCCAGAGGGATGGGGAAAAATATTCTCTAATTCTAAATCAATTGTGAGACTTAAGAGGATACAAGCAGTGTTTTATCCAAAACTTAGGGGACATGAAACACAAAAAAATAATAATTCACAATTCAGACAGAGCACACAAATTTAAACAACTTTCCAATTTACTTCTATTATCAAATTTGCTTTTTTTCTCTTGGTATCCTTTGTTGAAAAGAATGCCTAGATAGGTTCAGGAGCTGGGAACTAGCTGCTGATTGGTGCATTTATATTCTTCTTGTGATTGGCTTAAAGTTGTGTTCAGTTAGCTCCCAGAAGTGCATTGCTGTTCCGTCAATAAAGAATATCAATAGAATGAAGCAAAATTCATAACGGAAGTAAATCATAAAGTTGTTGAACATTGTATGTTCTATCTGAACCATGAAAGAAGATGTTTGGGTTTCATGTCCCTTTAAACAAATACCTGAGCTGTAGAATTGCAACTCTACTAGAATTTAGTTAACAATTTTTCCTACAACGTATTTATAAACAGGTTTGTCTGTATACATAATATAAAGTTTTGGACCACAGTGTTGTTTTTAAAGCTTATAATGTCTAAAAAATATATTTATTGTAAGAGTACTACAGTACAGAGTGATTAAATTCTATTAATAATTTAGCAGTATGCTAATTTGTATCACTATGCTGACTTGTTGCTATGATACAGTAGATGACTGTTCCATCCAGTATCTTATGTTTCAAAAAGTTAATTTAAAGTTAATTCCTGATGATTTCAAATTTAGCAAGATGCATAAAAATTAAGCTGCACTCCAGGAATTCAAGCAAGTAAAGGTCAAACACAATTTTTAATGAACGTCACCCCAGGGTGACTAGGAACAGCGAAAACATTATGGATCACTTCCATTTGCAAATCCTTAATGGACATTGTTTTTATGGTCACAGAGATCAAAGCATTTATATTAATAGCCAAGTTCTAATTATATATGCTTATAATAGAGAAACTGACTGTAATTCTATAGAAAATGATCTTGGCTTAGGTGAAAAAAATACATTAATTAAAGATATAGAAGTTAATGACGCCTACGGCACCAGTTCTTGTTCATCTAGCATATTCTCATTACAGCACAAATGTCTAGTTCATAATATGAGACAAAAAATACTAAACTGTACTGTTTGAGTGCTCATAAGAATTTCTCCACTACAGCAAATTCACTGTTGCCATAATATCACTATAGACATAATGTAGCCAAAACAACTTCAGCTGTGCCACTGGGATGCAGTCACCTGAGCAATGTCACAATGTCACAGGTGTCTTTACCACCTGGAGAGAAACTCAAAGTAACTCATGTTGCCATTGACTGCTACTACTAATATCCTTGCAATGTATAGTAGTCCTTCCTGGCATCCAAGGGGTTAACTCGTACTCGATCAGGTTGAATTGTGACGATTCCTGTCCGCCTCATCAGAGCAGGTGGAATGGTTATGGTCTTTAGACCGCTGCTCCATAAGAAACACGGGCCCTCAAGTTTCATACGGAGCTTGATAAATGGGCCTCCTGGACTGGAGTGTTTAGATCTCAGTAAAATCAAGAGGTTTTGGTCAGCAGTGTGGCAGCTGTGACACCAGCTATTTGTATATGTTCTAAAGGGCCACATCCCACCAATGTCATGTTTGCAGCTTTATTTAAGAAATATGACATTTAACTATTAATATTTGTTTTGTGTAAAAGAGAGAGTTTAAAAATAATTTTCTTTTTTTAGACCTCATGTTCCTGTTGTGAATAAATTAATGTTTGTGTTGTCCTTAAAAGCAAGTGAGAATTAGTAGGAAGTAAAAACCTAAACTGCATTATCAGCTTCACTTTATATCTAAATAGCTTTTACTTAAAGGGACACTAAATCCAAAATGTTTCTTTAATGATTCAGATAGAACAGCAATTTTAGAAAGTTGCTTAACATTGCATTCTCTATCTGAATCGTGAAAGGAAATAATTGGATTTAGTATATCCCTTTTAACACTTTTTTGGGTCAAAAATAAATATTTTTGACATGTGAATAAAATGATTTTGAGTTCAAGAGAATATATTTTTAAGCAGAAATTAATCAGGGGGTACAAGGTACTCATAAAGGTACTTATAAAAGCAAGGTATTTACAAAAGCAAGGTATTAATAAAAGCAAGATATTTACAACTGCAAAGTGTTTACAAAGTCAAGGTATTAACAAAAGCAAAGAGTTTACAAAAGCAAGGTGTTTACAAGGGCAAGGCATTAATAAAAGCAAGGCATTTACAAAAACAAGGTGTTTACAAAAGCAAAGTATTTATAAAAGCAAGGTGTTTACAAAAGTAAGGTGTTTACAAAAGCAAGGAGTTTACAAAAGCAAGGCATTCATAAAAGCAAGGTATTTACAAAAGCAAGATATTTACAAAAGCAATATGTTTACAAAGGGAAGGAGTTTACAAAAGAAATGTATTTACAAAAGCAAGGCATTAATAAAAGCAAGGTGTTTACAAAAGCAAGGTGTTTACAAAAGCAAGGTATTTACAAAAGCAATGTATTTGCAAAAACAAGGTGTTTATAAAAGCAAAGTATTTACAAAAGCAAGGTGTTTACAAAAGTAAGGTGTTTACAAAAGCAAGGAGTTTACAAAAGCAAGGCATTCATAAAAGCAATATGTTTACAAAGGCAAGGAGTTTACAAAAGAAATGTATTTACAAAAAGCAAGGCATTAATAAAAGCAAGGTAATACAAAAGCAAGGTGTTTACAAAAGCACAGTGTTTACAAAAGCAAGGTGTTTACAAAAGCAAGGAATTTACAAAAGCAAGGTATTTACAAAAGCAAGGTGCTTACAAAAGCAAGAAATTACAAATGCAAGGTATTTACAAAAACAAGGTGTTTACAAAAGCAAGGTATTTACAAAAGCAAGGTTTTTACAAAAGCAAGGTATTTACAAAAGCAAGGTATTTACAAAAGCAAGGTGTTTACAAAACCAATGTATTTACAAAAACAAGGTGTTTACAAAAGCAAGGTGCTTACTAAAGCAAGGTATTACAAAAGCAAGGTGTTTACAAAAGCAAGGTATTACAAAAGCAAGGTGTTTACAAAAGCAATGTATTTACAAAAGCAATGTGTTTACAAAAACAAGGTATTTTTACAAAAGCAAGGTGCTTACAAAAGCAAGGTGTTTACAAAAGCAAGGTATTACAAAAGAAAGGTGTTTACAAAAGCAATTTATTTACAAAATCAATGTGTTTACAAAAGCAATGTGTTTACAAAAGCAAGGTATTGCAAAAGCAAGGTGTTTACAAAAACAAGGTGTTTACATAAGCAAGGTATTTATAAAAACAAGGTGTTTACAAAAGTAATGTGTTTACAAAAGCAATGTGTTTACAAAAGTAATGTATTTACAAAAGCAAGGTGCTTACAAAAGCACGGTATTACAAAAACAAGGTATTTTTACAAAAGCAAGGTGCTTACAAAAGCAAGATGTTTACAAAAGCAAGGTATTACAAAAGAAAGGTGTTTACAAAAGCAATTTATTTACAAAATCAATGTGTTTACAAAAGCAATGTGTTTACAAAAGCAAGGTGCTTACAAAAGCAAGGTATTACAAAAACAAGGTATTTTTACAAAAGCAAGGTGCTTACAAAAGCAAGGTGTTTACAAAAGCAAGGTATTACAAAAGAAAGGTGTTTACAAAAGCAATTTATTTACAAAATCAATGTGTTTACAAAAGCAATGTGTTTACAAAAGCAAGGTATTTACAAAAGCAAGGTATTGCAAAAGCAAGGTGTTTACAAAAACAAGGTGTTTACATAAGCAAGGTATTTACAAAAACAAGGTGTTTACAAAAGCAATGTGTTTACAAAATCAAAGTGTTTACAAAAGCAAGGTATTACAAAAACAAGGTGTTAACAAAAGTAAGAGATTTACAAAATCTAATTTTCCATTTGATTAAAATAGCATTATTGTTCCTTTCAGAAGTGGCAATGTTAGTATTATAATATGCAAGTAGGTTGATTTAAATGGAGGGTGGAGCAAAATAAATACAAACAATATAATCACGTGAAAGCAAGATTTCAGTGACCATATTCCTGGTACATGAATACTGGGCAGTTTATGGTGATTGATTGTTGTTTTGAACAGGTGTACAACAATAACTTAGATGCAACTTTATGAAGCATAGGTTCATTTCCTTTTTGCTGTCTTGTTTGATTACTAAAATTAAAATAAAGACAACATTTATTATTCAGACAGAGAATGCAATTTTAAACATCTTTTAAATTTACTTCTATTACATAGATCAATGCTGATTTTATTGGCAATGATCTTAAATTGATTTAGGGAAACGTGTAGCTGATTCGGAACATGGAATCGTTCTTTTCTAGATTGGCTCTAATGTTAGAGATAATGGATGTCCCCATTGATAAGCATAAAGAATGCAAAAAAATGTATTGATCAGACGTACCCTACCCACAATCACATCTCAAAAATACGACACAACCTATAGAATCATGATCCGACTACCAATTTATGAACCTCCAAATATTAGTTTAGTTCTTAATCCTATTAAGAACAACGTTACTATTGTAGGATTTAAGGAAAATCACACATAGATATAGAATTTAACCGTTTAGCCATTTTTAAACTCTTGAAATTCAATCTCAGAAACTAGGGCAACAAACCTCTAATAACAATGGAGTTATATGTCTCTATGTGCTATACTAAGTTCAGCCATAGATCAGAATTGATGTTCTCTAAGGAGTAACAACTATCCGAGATATGAACCAATCCCTCGATCATTAGTTTGGTTTATATATGGATATACTATATATTATATATTATATATCATTTATAGATAAACTATTTTTAAAATTAAAACCTTTTAAAGATCTTTTATAATTTTACACTTTTTTAAAAAAAATTTATATAGTTGTTTGGCTTGAATTTTTTATATAAGTTAGTCCTTTGGGTCCTTTTAATGAAGATAAGTGTTTAAATTACGCTATCATTAGTCTCTGCACAGAATAAAAAATAGAGCAATTTTGAGATACCATCCCTAACAACCAAAATAACAATTGAAGTGTCACCGGGTTTGCCCTTAGCAACGGACAACCGGAAGTAATGCCGGGTTTGTTTACATCCGGTATTATTAACCGGAAGTGACATCAGGAAATCGATGTCACTAAACTAAGCCTTTGTGCAAAATATAAGAATGGAGTAACTTTGAGACACTACCATAAACAAATTGAAGTGTCACCGAGTTTGACCTTAGCAACGAACAACCGGAAATAAAGCCGGGTTTGTTTACATCCGGTATTATTAACCGGAAGTGACATCAGGATATCGATGTCAATGAAATTAAATACTGCTGAAGATTAAGGATATATACACATATAATCTACCAATTGAAAAACAGTTACTAACATTACCTAAAATTTACAGATACTCTAAATATAAACACAAACTTACAAAGACAACTTATAATAATATCGAAAACCGGAAGTAAATTCATCCATTTCCGGTCAAACAATTAGTAGGCCTATATAAAGATGCTCAGCTTACCAATGAATCAGTCTTGAAAAAGGTCTTGTATGGACCGAAACGCGTAGACAACATTGGTAAGCATCTTTTTGATTATTCTTTTTTGGAAAATTCTGCTACACTATGTTGTATCTTTGATTTTAGGGATCACCGATACTTCATAGACCCAGCTGATATCCCCAAAAGGATTCCTTTGGACGATCCTTCACCAGCAATTGGAAAAAGTTTTTTTCACAGGGAATAAGATTTCACCCATAATCACCTTGTTGGATAATTTGACTTTTTTATTTTGTACTTTCTGTCTTTAAGGAATTTATTTTTTCACTAACTTTATATCACCATGAACGTTTTTTGGACTGTTATATATATTTTTAGAAGGTTTTAAAAGTCAAGTTTTTTAGCGTCCACGCACAGTTTTTTAGCGTTCACGCACGATTTTTCATGTGATATTGTTTTATTACACATTTTTACACTTACTACTTGTCACTCACTTAATGTTTCATATTTTTGCTTTTATCATATAGGATTGACACTGTCGTTTTTTGATTTTTATATTTATATTTTTTATGTATTGATTTTATGCTTTTCACATCTGCACATAACAGTTGCACTTGTTTCCCAACCTAAGTGTTGCACAGATCGTTGACACTCTTGTTATGATTGTCCTTCAGTATATATTTACCAACTTGTGATACACAATTACGAATTTGTGATATATATATATATATATATTTCATTTTTGTACCGCAGCTACCCTTGTAACAAGGGGTTAGTGTTAAAGATTCTCAATCGAGTGCGGCGTTTGTCAAGCACTCCCTCTTCTGAATCCTATACTGCGGTTGCTACACTGTTATGGATCCATAGCTCCACTGATATATACCGTGCTCTGACTCTTAGCACCTTATTTATCAGTCCCTTAGCCTATAGAACAGTACCATCAAGATTTGTACTTTTAGTTATTCCTACCGTGTTTAGGGAGGTTAATTATACCCTATTCCAACCCATGTGCTTTGGGACAGGGTCTAATAGAAAGCTACCTTTGAGTTTTACATTATTACATTCAATATCATTTTGAGTTACTTTATGTTTTGTAATGGTAACATTGTTGCTAACGCAGCAAAAATTTTAAAATAACTAGTCTATTTTATCTGGTTTAATCTTCCTAGGAGATTATTTTAACCAACATTGTTTTATACTACACTAAATAAATATAATTTTAAATCCAATCTCACTTGTGTGTAATTACCTTTTTAGCCTTTTTGGCGCTGTGATCACTACCACCTTTTCCAATCATACAAATGCCTAATGGCGCTGTATTCAGTACAATAACATAAAAACAAAGGAAGCTGATTCAGATAATCACACTTAATGCATAGAAAAATGCTGTTTGTACGCTTTTCTTTTATGTGTTTCATCAGGACAATCACGTTGGAGGCTTCAGCAGTAGTCTGACATCACGTGTCTGTCTCATCTGCCTTGATATCTTTCCTCCATCACTTTTATATCCTGATGAAACCTCTCCCCTTGTTCCTCACTAATCACCAACAAGATTATCTTGAAATCTGTCTAAGAGGCTATGCAGAAAGTGTGCCTTCATGCTCATATTAATACCCACATTTGTAAAGTTAGGGAGAGTACGTTTTGCACCAGGTCTTCATAATTGTCTGCTTTGTGATTATTACCCAAGAAGTTCTTGACAACTAAGACATAAAAGCACCAGGCAAAGCTTCAATTTCATTTATAAATGTTGTGAAATTCAAATGGTTGATCAGTTTACAAATTTGAGCAACATCAAAGATTCCTGCTTTTAATTTTTCCTAACTCAGTCCAAGGAACAATCTACAAATGTACTTAAGGGAACACTAAACCCCCTTTTATTTTTTTCATGATTCAAATAGAGCAGCAATTTTAAGCAACTTTCTAATTTATTCCTATTATCAATTTTTCTTTGTTCTCTCGTCATCTTTATTTAAAAAGAAGGAATGTGAAGCTTAGAAGCCGGACCATTTTAGGTTCACCACCATGGATAGCCCTTGCTTATTGGTGGCTACATTTAGCCACCAATAAGCAAGTAATAAAAAATTAGAAAAAGAACAGGGGCATTAATATGGCACACTTAAAGGGATTGTCCTCTCATACATGAAGGGTAGGTGATTATGTAGTGTGATATAGTGTATTGATTAAAACTTAACGTTTATTAAGGAGTAGATAAAATATTATCAATATTGTGGACCATGCCACTTTTAAATAAAAACAGATTTTATCACTAATCTTAAACCAAAAAATAATAAATCAAAATAAATGTATTACAAAAATAAAAACAAAAAATAAATGCACTGTGAGCTCTCTGTTATAGGAGTAACCTCCTATCATATCAAAATTAACTTAGTATATATTAAACCAGGGTAGATATGTATAAATAGGCTATACTTATTGTTATAAACTGCAGCAAGCTTAGAGCGAAGTGTAGGAAACGTTACTATTTTCCAAATTGATTCTATTGCCTTAAGCGGTAGTCACACTATTCTCAGTTTCCACACTTTCCTTATCGTAAGCTAAGCTGTGTAATTACACCTAAGTAGGTGCCCTAAAAGAGGGCCAACGTTTAGCCAATATTTAAATAATTAAACCAGTACCCGGTAAACTAATTTTTTTAAAAAACAATTGTGACAGAGAGCGCAGTGCGAACGGCCTAACGCGCGTTTCGCATACGCTTTTTCAAAGGCTAACCCGATCACCACCCGGGGTTTCCTTTTAAAGATCCACTGACCAATCCTTGTCCACTAATTTCACTGACAGATGTGATAATCCAATCGCATGAGGTCATGCGCTATTGGCTAGAGCAGAGGGTGTGTACCGGTCGTCCAATAGTGTGCAGTGAGGAACTGATGTGGGCGTGACTACGCCCCCTGTCACATCGCTACGTTCCGGTGCTGACTATGAACGGCCTGTCTTGAAAGAGTGAGATGTTTAAAAACAGGCACTGTGTGCCAGTAATAGAAATAGATCGACATGTGTTTAAACATGTCTGCAATCCTTATTCAGTTATATCAATATAGAAGCCGCACATACGATCCTATTTTCCACAATTTATAAATGTGCATTTATTCATTTGTTACATTATGTGTTACTTAGCTCATTCATTTCATATGTATATAGATTTTGGGCTAATTCATAACTCATTATTGTGTATGCATTGGCTTACTAATACACATCACATAAAAGTACCATTCTTGTATTCAAACTGTCAAGAACTATACATGTAAAGTTTATGATGAAGAACATCTTTTCTTTGTTTCAATGGGTTTTTACATATATTGTCCCATATTGTAACCGGTTTGTTATTTTTCCTATGCCTGGTTTGATGTTCATCATCAGGGAAAAACAGATTAACCTACAGTATATTATATCCACATACTGCTGGTCCTCATCTGTAGTAATTTGTTACAGTAAGCCTAATGTAACGTCAGTGATTGTTTATACAATTGAACAGAACGTTCCAAGAGCTCTAGATGTTATTAGCATTCATATATATATTGGGAATTTCCCAACTATAACCACAAAATCAATTACAAACTTTAATGGTAGTCTAAATTTAACACCTCATCCTATTTGTCTAGTTATGAGAGAAGGATTATATTTCATAATTTGCAACCACTCAAATTTTCATATATTACTTGTACATTCTGCAGGTCTCACTTGTACATTCTGCAGGTCTCACTATTATCCTGAGATCACTAAGATAATAAGTGGTATTTGTTTAGACATTTTGTATAGGATAAAAATCATGTATAGGCTATTGAGAGATGTGAATTGTAGTTGATATGTTAATTTCTCATTATTCATCATATTTATTTGTTTTTACTCCAAAAATGCACTGAAAGTTAATGTTTCATTGAGCCCCTTGGGACTCATACTTTGTAATCTAAAAATCCATTTAGTCTCTGCTTTGAGGAGTGCGTTTTCAATATTCCCCCCTCTTATTCCTAGTGATACTTTCTGGAGGATCCAACTTCGTAGTTCTGGTTTACATTCATGTTTTTCTAAGAAATGTCTTGCCACTGTGGTCAGCTCTTTGTCATGTTCCAAGTCATTCCTTGCATTTTTGATGTTACATATGTGTTCGCCCAAACGTCTTCTAAATTCACGTGTCGACATTCCCACATACTTCTTATTGCAATTGCACTCAATACAGTAGATAATATTTTTGCTCCTACAGTTATAGAAGTCATTCATCATGATAGTGCCAGATGGGAAGATGTTCATCTGTTTTACATTTAGCATGTATGGACAGAATTTGCATGTCCCACATGCATATGTTCCCATGAAATCCTTTCTTTTCTTGGGAGTCATTTTAACAAAATGACTCTTCGTTATCTTATCCCTGATTGTAGGGGCTCGTCTCCAACTCATTGCAATTTTATCTCCAATACACTGGGATAAATCCTCATCTGTTTTTAAAATATGTACATGAGTGTTGAGGATGTCCCTTATTTCCTTATGTGCTGTATTGAAGGTACTGACAAATCGTACTTTATTATCCATGTTAGCTTTGGAATTAGGTTTTAGCAGGTGTGATCTGTCCGTATAAAGGGCTCTATGATATGCCTTTTTAAGGATACTGTTTGGATATCCCCTGGCTTTTAACCTCTTTTTCATGTCCATCGCCTGATTTTTAAAATCACTGATGTCAGAACAATTGCGCCGTAATCTAAGAAATTCCCCAAAAGGAATGGCCTTCTTAGTTGCTGGATGATGAGCACTTTGGAAACTTAGTATTGAGTTCGTGGCAGTTTCCTTCCTATAGAGGTCTGATTTAATTCCACCAAACATATCTCTCGATATCTTCAAATCGAGGAATGTAACGCTTTCGTGATTAATTTCATATGTTAGACGTAGGTTCAGGTGATTGGTATTCAGGATTCCAATAAATTCTTTGAATAGAGATATGTCTCCTTTCCAAATCAGGAAGACATTGTCTATGTACCTGAGCCACAGGACAATGTTGTCCGCATATTTTTCCATGTCCATTCCAAAAACAAATTCTCTCTCCCACCACCCTAAATATATGTTCGCGTAGGTGGGGGCACACGCTGTACCCATCGCTGTTCCTCGAATTTGCAGGAAAAATTTGTCATTGAAGACAAAGAAATTATGACTCAGTACAAACTTGAGTAATTTCACTAGGAATGTATTTTTGGGGGTATGTTCTGTTGTTTCCATTTGGAGAAAATAGTTGACTGCATAGCAGCCCCAGTGATGTTCAATTGATGTATAGAGCGACTCAACGTCACAGGTTTCTAAGAACATATCATCTTCTAATGTCATGTCCTCTATTTTACTGAGTACATCCATTGTGTCTCTTGTATATGAGGGAAGTGTTAGAACAATATTTCTTAGTCGCAGATCCAAATATCTAGATGCCTGTTCACAGAGACTACCAATTCCTGCCACAATTGGTCTGCCAGGGGGTGTCTGTTTGTTTTTATGTATCTTTGGTAGTAAATAGAAGGTAGCAATTTTAAGATTATCTACCTTCAAAATTTTTTCTTCTTTTTCATCTATTAGGCTATCTTTTTTGGCATCCATGATTAGGGTTTCATACATTTTCAGGTAGTCCCCACTGGGGTTACTCCATAGAAATTTGTAACACTTTGTGTCTTCTAGCTGTTTCATTGCTTCCGTGATGTACATTTTTATCGGCCAGATGACAATGTTACCTCCCTTATCAAATGGCTTAATGACCACGTCATCCCATTTTTGAATATCATTTAGTGCCCACTTTTCTGCTCTGCTTAGATTACTCCAATCCTTTTCTCTCAGGTTCAAAATATCTCTGCAGACTACTTTTAAGAATATTTCTATCTGTGGATAAAAGGAAAGCTGTGGCATAAATGTAGACTTTTTTGTGAGCTTCTTGTGCCAATCTGAGGTGTTAGATGTTGCCGTTTCATTGTCCTCAAGTAATGTCACAAGATCCATAATGCAGAGCTCAAAATTTCCACTCTTTACTAGCCATTGGCGAGTGGAAATTTAATGGTGGCGAGTGAAAGTTAGTGAGTGAATGTTGAGAGATAAGGTAGAGGGTAAAAATAGAGATTGAAAAGAAGAGGGAGGGGGAAAGATAGTTAAGGGAGAGATTATAATTAATAAAATCCCCAGGTCTGCTATCACCTTTCATGACTGTCAGTCACTTTCTCTACTCTCTCACTTCAACAACTTCCTATTTCTATCCAGCTGTTGTCTTACCCAGAACCACCAAGTTGATGTTGCTAACTGCATTGCACTTATTTTTGATAATCTATTAGTGTATGTAGCATTATTTAATTTGTTAAGGTATAAAAAAAAAAATATTAAAAATGGCTACACAATAATGTGTTTCACAATGGCTAAAGTTTCACAATGGCTAAACATATGCAAAGAGGGGGTGGAGTAGTAGTTGTCTGGTGTGGGCAGGCAGTCGGCAGGATCAGAAGTGGCGAGTAAAATTTTGGTATGGCTAGTAGCTTACGACCTGAAATTTTGAGCCCTGCATAATGGCTTGTGTTTCATCATCACTGTAATTGTGCTTTGTGTACATTTTTTTGAGTGCGAGTTTTCTGGCAAAGAGATTGATATCTTTAATTATTTCAAAGAAATCAGGATTGTTAGAAGGGGAGAAGGATAGTCCTCTACCAAGTACATTTTGATGTTGAGGGGATAGGGTTCTGTCCGACAGGTTAATTATTTCTAATGTGTCTGAGTTCACCATCTCGGTCATCTCGACCAATCCTCCCTGGTTTTGTCGTTGTTCCTGTACCCCCATCTTGTTCTGTTTCTCAGATTGTGTTCTGTTCTCCCCCCCCCTTTCTTTTTCTTTTTCTTTCTCTTTGGGTTTGCCCTCTTTCTCGTTTTTTGAGACAATAAGCAAGTGTAACCTAGGTTCTGGACCTAAGTTTTACATATCTGCTTTTAAAATAAAGAGAACAAGAGAACAAAAAAATGATAATAAAAGTAAATTAGAAAGTTACTTAAAGTTGCTCTATACCTGAATCATGAAAGAAAAAAAATGTGGGTTTAGTGTCCCTTTAAAGCAATCACCATCTCTGTCTAAGGCCTTAACAAATTTTCTTCATCAGTTCAAGCTTGATAAGGGTTGGTGGGAGAATGATTTTTTTTTCTCTGTCAACCAGTGACTCGTTAATGGTGTTCACTGCA
The DNA here is from genome assembly GCF_027579735.1 of Bombina bombina. Classification (NCBI taxonomy): domain Eukaryota; kingdom Metazoa; phylum Chordata; class Amphibia; order Anura; family Bombinatoridae; genus Bombina; species Bombina bombina. The sequence continues at coordinate 24,987,638 of NC_069508.1, forward strand.
CCTACAGTCATGTCTTCCCTTTGAAGGCCATGTTACTTTTTTCCAATATTATCCCACAGGAAGAAGAAACAAGGGTACTTAATGTATCACCATCTTTAGATCAACACAAACAGACCACTGGTGCTCATGATAGCAGAGCAATAGGCAATGGGAACAACTAGCAAAACAATGTTAAAGATAAGATTAGATTAAAGATCACATTAGATAAAAAACAATGTTATAGAGTAAAAAAGACAAAACCCTACTGCATATGTCAGTAACCACAGGTCGTGTTGGGGTAAAATCATAACATTAGAGGTATCAATTATCTAAAAAAATAGACTCAGAGCCAATTTGGCAAAACCGGATGTCATTTTTGGATTCAGCACCCCAAAAATATCCTAAAACCATTCAAACATCCTTGGCAACTAAAAAGAGATTTTATTTTTGTTGATCCTGTGTTAGCTAATATGCTTAATTCTCTAGCTATTCTTTGTTAAAAAGCATACTTAGGTAGACTCAGAAGCAGCAACACACTACTAGGAGCTAGCTGCTGGTGGCTGTGCATGTATGCCTCCTGTCGTTGGCTCAGCAGTTATGTTCAGCTAGCTCTCAGTAGTGCATTGCTGCTCCTTTAAAAAAAGATACCAAGAGAATGAAGCAAATTTGATCATATAAGTAAATTGGAAAGTTGTTTAAACTGATATGCTCTATCTGAATAATTAAAGAAAAAAAATGAGTTTCATGTCCCTTTAAGTAAAGATCTTGTATGTATCAGCTGTGTGTGTATTATGTGATGTTACCAGCTACCCCCTACATTGGTTATGAATCACAGGAATTGTAATGTCTGATATGTTGAGTATTGTCAGGGCCCAGTGTGACAGGTTGGATATCTCCATGGGGATTTGTGGCAGCAGATCAACAGGGTTAGTTTATTTCTGTTGCAGTAGTGCTGTGTAAGTAATTGTACTTATTTATTATCTTGCAGATACAAATTACAGCAAGCAACAGTCTGTATTTAGCAAGTGAAAAAATATGGGGGACTTTATAGCACATGTACTGATAAAGAGAGGGGTTCATTCAATAAGACAGGCAAACCGGGATAGTGCCTTTCCCAAGAACAGCCCGGGAGTTTGCCAGGAATGTTTCTTTTTCATAGAGAAGATTTTTCCTGCAGTAATTTAGTCTGATCCCACCTGAAAAAAGCAGTCTAGACCAAAAAATACCAGGCACCCCCAGATGTATATATCAGCCATCTGTAAGGTGCAGACATACCCTTCTCGACACACCTGTCATTGGGAACACATCTAGTAGTCACTGAGGGAAATTTATCTCCAAGCGTCAGAATTTGCTTCTGCTAACAGAAAATCGTTCAGCGATGGAACTAACAGTCATACTAGAGTATTCTGTGAATAGTCACCATCCTGCATCATATTCTTATTCCCAAACTGTGCAATTCACAGAGGATAGCATTTTTTATCTATATCAGTCGAGTTCTACCTGAATAAAGATAGTCAAGACCCAAAATACCAGAACAAGTGATATGGCAACCAATGTACATTTTGGCTAAATTGACTGTTCCTGGGTTCTAACCATAGACTAAGATATTGTGGTCTTGCTCATAACCTGGTTAAGCACTTTTATGTATCACTATATATGCAAATTATGACCTTTGGGGATCAGTAAAAGAGTAAAAGGGTCAGATGTAGATTCCTTCCTCAATACGCAATTGGGCACATAGCTAAATCTCACTGATGAAGCTCACAGGAGCCTGAAATGTAGATCTGGTGTTGCCATGTCTCTTGTTCACAGGAAGATTGATGGTATATCTGGGCTAAAAAGTCATTTTTTAGGTGGGACCAAGCATATATTTCGCATGAAGCTTCTCTGTTAAAGGCACATTTGGGTTAAAGTGGTTGAACCTCAAGTGAGGGCTAAGAACAGAACAAACAATTGTGTTTTCTGGGTTGTCTCTCTAAGGGTGATGGGACAACCAAACAAAGACCACTTGCCCAGTGTGCCGAGATAGGTATGGCAGCACTTCACTGAAGAGGCTCATAAGGATTGAAGCATGTGTCTGGGGTCAGTGTGTTTCTTGTTGTTCATAGAGGTATAGCTTTGTGTTATGTGGTTGAACAGTCGTTCTTGGGTGAAATCTGTGTAATGTAGTGTGGCAAGGTAATCCTCTGTAAAAGAGAATATGTTGAACAAAAGAGAAAGCCTCTGAGGTGAAGACTATACTTAGACTACTCTGTTATGGGTGTGTTTGATTACCTGTTTCTTCCCTTCTCTTTCATACGCAATCTTACAACACAAACCCTTAGCCTGGGCAGCTTATCTTCATTTTCTATAAGTGTGTGAGTGTGTTTACATGGGTATCCAGATAAGGAAAAATATAGCAGATTCATTTACAAGTGACCTGGGTTATATTACAGGATGATTCTACATACTCAAATGGTAGCTAAGGCACTAGCACATGACACTAATGCTGCAGTCAGACACATCTTTATGACATTTGTTTTCTGATAATAATTGTACCCCATTCCCAATGCATGCAGTATAATTAAATGTATAATTATTATAATTATTATATTATTGGTAAAGTATACTTATTTACCTGCTAACTGTTACATGTTTAGTGGGGCAGTATTAACTTGTGAAGTCAGTTCCCCAGCCCTGCCTTCATATCCAGCTGACCATCCAAACTACACTCACTTTACACCTGTCTGACCAAACTCCACCTCTTTATGGAGCACTCTAACTCTTATGTGGCAAGCCCAGCCAAATCTCATCCCAATTATTAGGCAACCTTTTCAAATCCCTTTATCACCTTCTCAGTTCATATGCAGGACAACTTGACAATTGGCTAAGCCCTGGTTTTGATATCATTTTTTAAAATCCTGCTTAGCTTTATTCCTTTCCTATGGCACAATTGTATTACAGTGCTTAAGATTTGTTTGATTAAAATTGATGTTGTTTAATAGAAGATACAATTATTTACTGCTTTGGAGATGTTAATTTTCCAACTAAATCATGTACCTTTATAGTGGGCTTTGGGAAAACACAGAAATGGGTTGCTTTGTATTGTTATAAGCAAGCAGAAGAATGAATAGTTAATTAAAGGGGCATGGGGCATACTACTCAAATGTTGTTCTTTAATGTATATGAAATATATGTACATGAAAGCTGTACAAATTTGAAGTGAAACAAACAGGGTGTGCACATCTGAGTACAACTGTCTATTGGATGTTGGCTAATAGAGACAACTCCATCAGAAAAAATGGTTATTTAGCACTTCAAACTCAATAATAATAAAAAATGCTGCAATGTATTTTTAAAATGTCTTTTTTCAGATGGAACAGAACCATTTTTCAGTACAATGTCTCTTTAAAAGAACAACCAGCTGAATTGTTTTGTGTCCAGTACTTCCCCTACAAGCTTACTCACTGTGATAATGGCAAAGGATTATTTAAGGAAGTGCAAATGGTAATTACTGCACTGCTGCTGTTACCTAGCGCCCAGCTCCTGCCCCACCCCTGAGCAGCTGCCTGTCATGTTAATATATACACGCTGTAATTAACTCTGCAAACTTGAAAGAGGGAGGGGAAATATCCTTTATATACCCTTATTTTAACACTGCACAGAAAGACAATTATGGTTTAATCACTCCAATAAAGCAGCATTTCCTGTCTGGTACAATGATCATTTGGTTTGGCTAAATTTAGATATTTGATACAGCAGAGGATGATTTGATCATAATCTCACCAAATCAGATTTATTAAAGCTTTTTTTGCTAATGCCAGATCTGTTATTGCTGTGAAGCAGAATAACTTACAGAGTTCTGAAAAGTTACTAAAGGAACATTAAACACTTTGAGACTGTCATATAAAATACATAGTAAAACAACTCTTGGAATATACTTGTATTATTTTATTTTATCTCTTCTTCTGTAAATTAAAGGGACAGTCTAGGCCAAAATAAACTTTCATGATTCAGATAGAGCATGTAATTTTAAACAATTTTCCAATTTACTTTTATCACCAATTTTGCTTTGTTCTCTTGGTATTCTTAGTTGAAAGCTTAACCTAGGAGGTTCATATGCTAATATCTTAGACCTTGAAGCCCACCTCTTTCAGATTGCATTTTAACAGTTTTTCACCACTAGAGGGTGTTAGTTCACGTATTTCATATAGATAACACTGTGCTCGTGCACGAGAAGTTATCTGGGAGCAGGCACTGATTGGCTAGACTGCAAGTCTGTCAAAAGAACTGAAAAAGGGTCAGTTTGTAGAGGCTTAGATACAAGATAATCACAGAGGTTAAAAGTATATTATTATAACTGTGTTGGTTATGCAAAACTGGGAAATGGGTAATAAAGGGATTATCTATCTTTTAAAACAATAAAAATTCTGGTGTAGACTGTCCCTTTAAGTCTGAATGTTGTGGCTTTTCCAGTCCTGAAAACTGAAAAAAGCACATAGCAGCTTCAGAAGCCTATCTCCCCTAATGTATAGTTTATTATCTTATCATTTCGGCTGAAGCCAAACAATAACTACTTTGTTAACATAATGACAGTGGCAAGCCTTCTCATCTCCAAACTCAAGTATGGATTGGCTCTTCCAAATAAGTGGTGGATGGAGTTTGACCACTGATAAACTATTGCAGCAAACATGGTGTTAACTGGTTCTAATAATTTTCAGAGTCTGCTGAAATGTTAATTTATTGCAATTTTTTTTTATAACTACAAGGTGTTCACTGTTTGTCCCTTTAAAGGCCCGTTAAACTCTGATTAAATAGTCACAAAATGTTTCAATAAAAATACAAAATGTACGTTTTCCCTGCTTTTTCCTACAAATTAGGGGTGTATTATGGCTTAAGCCAACTAGGTCCATGCCGAGAGCACCATGATTTAGGGGCAACACATTTTTCAGAGGCAGTTCTATGTTCTCCAAATGTTTTTTAGTCTCTTAAAGGGACATGAGACCCATAATTATCCTTACCTTTTTCAGATAGAGCTTACAATTTTAAACAACTTTCCTAGCGCTGCGGAATCTGTTGGCGCTCTACAAATAACAGATAATAATAATAATATTGTATTTATGTTTTCAATTTTGCTCCATTTTCTTGGTATCCTTTATTAAAGGAGCAGCAATGTACTACTGGGCACTAGCTAAACACATCAGTAGCCAATGATAAGAGGCATATTTGTGCAGCCACCAATCAGGAGTTATCTCCCAGCTCCTGAGCCTATCTAGGTTAGCAAAATAGATAAAATAAGTACATTGGAAAGTTGTTTAAAGTTGTATTATCTATTTAAATCATGAATGAAAAGTTTTGGGTTTCATGTCCCTTTAATGCCAGTTGTAATTTCTACTATAAGGGGTTAAATAGTGCAGCTCTCACCAACAGCAAAATCCTAAGTATTACAGGACTAAAAACCTCTTAAAGTGACACTGAACGCAAATGTTTTCTTTTGTGATTCAGATAGAGCATGCAATTTTAAGCAACTTTCTAATTTACTCCTATTATTAATTTTTCTTTATTCTCTTGCTATCTTTATTTGAAAAGCAAGAATGTAAGTTTAGAAGCCGGCCCATTTGTGGTTCACAACCTGGATTGTCCTTGCTGATTGGACAGCACCAATAAACAAGTGCTGTCCGGGGTCTGAACCAAAAAATGCTGGCTCCTTAGCTTAGATGCCTTCGTTTTCAAATATAGATATAAAGAGAACGAAGAAAAATTGATAATAGGAATAAATTAGAAAGCTGCTTAAAATTGCATGCTCTATCTGAATCATGAATAAAAAAAAATTGGGTTTAGTGTCCCTTTAAGGACACATAATGTAGAGGGTATGTTCGTGTCTTTAAGGGGTTAATTAATTCTAGTACAAACTAATAATCACTGGTTGTCTATTGGAGGTGCATGACCCCTTCATGTGTCCCTGGCCTCCGATTGTGAGAAATATATCAAAGTTAATTTGTTGGCTGGGGCGGACTGATCAGCAGGGCATACGTATAGGACCTGGACAGAGGGCCCAGAATGTAGGGAGATCCACAAATGGCATCTCCATGGCTCCTGGTGTGCTGCTTAACCTGGGGCTGACTGCTGCCCTATCATTAACTAAGCAGTTAAGTGTGGATTTAGTGGGGGCCCTGGCCCATTATGTGGGGTTTGTTGCTTGGGGGGCCCTGTTGGGGGTCTGTTGCTGTGAGGTTTATGGAGTGTGGGGTCCGGCCCTGGAGGTTGGGCGCCCTATCTTTGGCCCTTGACATTGGGGATCCTGGTAATAGAGTCTGGGGGTCTGGTGGGGGAAGGGCAGGGAGGCTACCATGTTCATTTCCATACATTTGAATACATTTTGGGTCAGTGTGAGACAGTGGGGGCCCTTCCCTAAATTTTGCCTGGGGCCCTGGTTGATGTCAGTCTGTCCGTGTTTGTTGGGGGTATAAAGTTCTGGGTAATTTTACATCTTGTAATATTCACTCATTGCTTTGAATAAAGCTGTAGCTAAGCCTACGGGACATATTGTCTACTCCTGCAGTTCTCCCAGTGCCTAGGGCAGCATAAAAACTAAATACACCATTGCTGAAAACTCTACCTCTTCCTCAGCTCATATTACTTAGGATTACAATATACAGCTATCAATACAGACTTTTGGTTTCAGCTTTGGAGTTATAATCAAACTATTGCAAAGACGTCCAACCTGCCCTCTCTAGGACTTATCAAGTGCCTTGAGGCTTCAAATTTGAGAAGTCAAAACCAATTATGAGAGGGAGTGCACTATCCCTACCTATTTCTTTTCAGAGAATACACACAATGGTAAACAACAAACTCCCCTGGTAAAGTTTATGTGAAATTTAGAATGTGGTCCAAATACAGTAGAGTCCAACCCTTGGTAATAGGGGGTTGAAAGCTTCTGTGTGATTCTGACTTAAACTAGGGGACATGCAACATGCAAGAGATAGCTGTTAAACACAAATAGATCCCACTTCAAAGACCGGTAAATCTTGTATCTTAAACAACAAGACAGAACACGCTCCTTCCTATGTGTACTGCAATCAAAGGCTCATTCCATATAATTAACAAAGAGTACTCACAAATATAAAGCACCTGCTGAACTGGGTGCTTAACATGCAGGCTGATACCTTTAAAGCCCACCAGCTTGCTTGGCCCACATCACAGTATCCAATCTCAAAAAGTGGTGTTAACAAAGTGAATTCTGGATATAAAAACTATATAAATGTATATACCTGGTTCTTCATTAAAAAAATGTATATACCTGGTTCTTCATTAAAAAAATGTACATACCTGCCGGTGAGTGTGGCCAAGAGGAAAGGAGCGTGTTAATACACTCCCAGCAAATGGAGGCCTGTGTCTAAGCCACGGTGTAAAGTTCCTATAGGCGGGGCCTAATCGGCCAGGTTGAGGATACATCCAAGCCGTGAGAGAGGGAGACATCACTGACGCCATTCGGGAAAGCTACTATGGGGAAAGGGAATACCCCCCAACAACATCCAGGGGACATCACCCACTCCGCAAGAGTGCACTACCCACCAGGACCCACACAGGAGTGGCGAGCAGTGTTAGTAGGAGCACTCCGCAGGCGCCGGTTTGCACTGCCTCATAACAAGGGGAGTAAGGTACCAACACACAGGCAGATATAAAGCCTGAAAAGGACTCACCGTCAAGCCCACAATTTGAAAGGGGATTCCAGATGAGCAGCTGGGGAGATAAATTTATCCACATGCTGGAACAGCAACGGAAAAGAGCAAGATAAGTACAGCCTTTCTGTAAATAGTTCTTCCTATGCACAGTCTAACAATTGAATACTTATAAGGGAGATAACTTTAGGTGTATAACTCCTTACCAAGAGGGACTAAAATGGATAAGTGAGTTCCTGCGGAAGTAGGACCTAGAGAGTGAAAAATCCCCCTTAGAGCTACCTCTTAGACTGGTGACCGGCATAACTTTAACTATACCCTGATAAAACTCCCACACTTCCCAATTAAGAAGGGTTAAAACAGAGACTTTTTGAAGATTTAAAACCATGAAGGGACAAAATGGCTACGCATATCAAGTGATATAGCCTGAACTGTATCTGACGTCCTTGCCCCAGAAAGTAATCTTTAATGGGATACGTTAAGGCAGATACTTTATGTGGAACATTATTTTCTAAGGCATTGATATAATTTGGTTCTGGGTCAACTACATGAGCACACCTTTCAAACGGCTAGATTATGAGTTTTGCGTTAGAGCCTATGCGGTGCTAACAAGCAGTTTTCTCTCACCGCTCACTTACATGCAGCGCTGGTATTACGGGTTTTTACAAACCCAGCGTTAAAAGATAAAAAGTGAGCGTTGAGCAAAATTGTGCTCCTTACCGCACTCCAATAACAGCGCTGCTTAAGTCAGCGGTGAGCTGGTCGTACATGCTCGTGCACGATTCCCCCATAGGAACCAACGTGGAGAGACGGCTGAGAAAAAGTCTAACACCTGCAAAAAAGCAGCGTAAAACTCAGTAACGCAGCCCCATTTATTCCTATGGGGAAATAAAAGTTATGTTTACACCTAACACCCTAAAATGAATCCCGAGTCTACACCCCTAATCTTACATTTATTAACCCCTAATCTGCCGCCCCCAACATCGCTGACACCTGCATTATATTTATTAACCCCTAATCTGCCGCTCTGGACACTGCCGCCACCTACATTATACTTATGAACCCCTGATCTGCTGCCCCCAACATCGCCGACACCTACATTATATTTATTAACCCCTAATCTGCCGCCCCCAATGTCGCCGCCACTATAATAAACATATTAACCCCTAAACTGCCGCACCCCGCCTCGCAAACATTAGTTAAATATTATTAACCCCTAATCTGCCGTCCCTAACATCGCCGCCACCTACCTACATTTATTAACCCCTAATCTGCCGCCCCCAACGTCGCCGCCACTATACTAAATGTATTAACCCCTAAACCTAAGTCTAACCCTAACCCTAACACCCCCTAACTTAAATATAATTACAATAAATCTAAATAAAAATTACTATCATTACCTAAATAATTCCTATTTAAAAAATAATACTTACCTATAAAATAAACCCTAAGCTAGCTACAATATAACTAATAGTTACATTGTAGCTATCTTAGGGTTTATTTTTATTTTACAGGCAAGTTTGTATTTATTTTAACTAGGTAGAATAGTTATTAAATAGTTATTAACTATTTAATAACTACCTAGCTAAAATAAATACAAAAGTACCTGTAAAATAAAACCTAACCTAAATTACAATAACACCTAACACTACACAATAATTAAATAAATTAACTAAATTAACAACAATTAAATAAATTAAATTAAATTAGCTAAAGTACAAAAAAACCCCCACTAAATTACAGAAAATAATAAACAAATTACAAGATATTTAAACTAATTACACCTAATCTAATATCCCTATCAAAATAAAAAAAGCCCCCCCAATATAAAAAAAAACCTAGCCTAAACTAAACTATAAATAGCCCTTAAAAGGGCCTTTTGCGTGGCATTGCCCCAAAGTAATCAGCTCTTTTACCTGTAAAGAAAAATACAAACAATCCCCCAACAGTAAAACCCACCACCCACACAACCAACCCCCCAAATAAAATACTAACTAAAAAAAACTAAGCTCCCCATTGCCCTGAAAAGGGCATTTGGATGGGCATTGCCCTTAAAAGGGCAGTTAGCTCTTTTGCAGCCCAAACCCTAATCTAAAAAATAAAACCCACCCAATACATCCTTAAAAAAACCTAACACTAACCCCCTGAAGATCGACTTACTGTTCTGAAGACCGGACATCCATCCTCAAGGAAGAGGCAGAAGTCTTCATCCAACCGGGCCGAAGTCATCAACGAAGCCGGGAAAAGTCTTCATCCAAGCCAGGTGAAGTGGTTCTCCAGACGGGCAGAAGTCTTCATCCAGACGGCATCTTCTATCTTCATCCATCCGACGCGGAGCGGGTCCATCTTCAAGACATCTGACGCGGAGCATCCTCTTCAAATGAAGTCTTCTTACTGAATGACGGTTCCTTTAAGTGACGTCATCCAATATGGCGTCCCTTAGATTCCGATTGGCTGATAGAATTCTATCAGCCAATCAGAATTAAGGTAGCAAAAATCCTATTGGCTGATGCAATCAGCCAATAGGATTGAAGTTCAATCCTATTGGCTGATCCAATCAGTCAATAGGATTGAGCTTGCATTCGATTGACTGATTGGAACAGCTAATAGAATGCGAAATCAATCCTATTGGCTGATTGCATATTATAGTTGCGGCAATGTCCAGAGCGGCAGATTAGGGGTTAAAAATGTATTTTAGTGCTTGCAATGCAGGAGGGCCTCGGTTTAGGGGTTAATAGGTAGTTTATGGGTGTTAGTGTACTTTTTAGCACTTTAGTTGTGAGTTTTATGTTACGGCATTGTACCATAAAACTCTTAACTACTGACTTTTAAATGCGTTAGGGATCTTGGAGGTAGAGGATGTACCACTCACTTTTTGGCCTTCCAGGACAGACTCATAATATAGGCGCTATGGAAGTCCCATAGAAAAAAGACTTTACGAAGTTTACGTAAGTCATTTTTGCGGTAAGGCCAAAGAAGTGTGCGGTGCCCCTAAACCTGCAAGACTCACAATAGCAGCGGTAGGGAAAAAGCAGCATTAGGACCTGTTAATGCTGCTTTTTCAGCCTAATTCACAACTCGTAATCTAGCCATAAGTTAATTACATTGAATTGTCACCCTGCGAAGTGGGAGCCAAGCATAAGTATGGAGACTATATACAAGTTTATTATTGTCCCTTAGGGAGTGGTACATAAGAGCGGACACATATATAATCAAAGTGGTATAAATGGTCCATTTATTATGGATAACATTTATGTATATGAGTAGCTATGTAGTAATAAGCCTCTAAATTTTGTAATTACAGAAAGTATTTGCATGGATAGCTAACTATTCATTTTACAGGTGAAATATGCCTAAATAGGGTCTTGTGAGGAAATAACTCCCACATGGCACTCACTTTATAAGTTTTAGGAGTTAAAACACACACTTTTGAAATTTTAGTATATGCCTTAATGCTGAGGTGGGATAAGAATCTGGTAATGATAAATACTCTTGTGAATACATAAACATAGGACAATTATTTTTTCTCATTTATTTATTTATTTATTTTTCTAAATTGCCCAGATACAGGGCGACTGGCCACTGAAGCTTAAAATAAGACCAGAATATATGTTAATACATAAGAAATGATAGCCCCAAGTTAAATTTATTTTATTCCTTTAAAAAAAAGAAAACTGGGCATATATAAATATTTGAGCAGGCTATAAAGGTTTGAAGTTATTAATTGAGCGGCCTAAGAGGTATAGTCATTTAAATATTTGTATCTGGGACATATACACCTTTGGGCAGCATTTGAATTTAAAGGGAAAAAGTTTATGCAGGGATGTATAGGATCTGGAAACAGGTCTCAAACAGTTAAAACTAAGGGTATTTATTGATGTAGATCTGTGTGTGAACTATTTCTTATATGCTTTCTGATACAGATATGTTTAAATTTGAATACGGATACATACAAATGATTCTATACTAAGGTACTGACCTCTGATTAGAATAATTTTGCTGTTTCCTTGTCAAACAAAAGAAAAGGGGAAAAAAAAGAAAAAGGAAAGAGGGAAGGGTAAGGAGGAAAAAAAAAAAGCCAGGAGACCTAGAAGCTATAGTTCTAAGCCTGCATACTGGTGGAACATAATTAATTAATTTGAAGACAAAAATTGTGTATGGATATTTTGCTTAAAAGATTAAATGGGTAAATTAAGTATAAAATGCTTATAATTGTTTGCAACTAAAAAAAAAAAAAGAAATTTTTTTTTGGCTAATATTAGGGATATACACCAAATAAATCATGGCATTGGGTACTGCTACTTACTTGTTACGCCACTCACTTTTTTCTTTCATTTTCACTTTTTTGTATGGATAGATATATAACTAAAAGTAAATTGAATTCACCAAATATGACTTCTAGAAGTAAAAATCAGGGAAAATGTTTTAATAGATCCTCACTAGAGACCCTGATTGGAGTTAATGAAGAGGTCAACACACAGCACATACAGAACACAAATAATGAAGATTTAATGAAACAATTGGATGCACTGTTCACACCCAAATTTGATTTAATTCAAAATAATATAACTTTATTAGCAAACGAGGTTAAATAATTTGCTGTAAGACTTTTTCTCGCTGAACAAAGAATTTCAGATGTAGAAGACAGGGAGACACAAAGAGACCAGACCACACAGGCTATGTCAGAACAAATAGAAATTATGAAACCAAAATTAGATGATTTAGAAAACAGGGCACGGAGGAATAATTTACGAATAATAGGTCTAACTGAAGAAATAACTGAAAAAGATCTTAAAAGATTTGCTGAAACAGAGTTAATGAATATACTTAATATCAAAACTGAGGAACAGGTAATAATAATTGAACAAATACACAGAATAGGCCCAGAAAGGAAGGCGAATGACGGCACAAGAATCAATAGGCCAGTCATTATGAAACTACTAAACTTTCAAGATAAGGTTAAAATCATGAGTGCTTAAGAGGAAGATACGGGTTTCTGGCAGAACTTACGAGATCAATTAATTATATATTCAGATACCTATCTAAATCTGGGCGGAGATTTTAATCTCACTCCTAATAGGATATTAGACAAGTGTAAAGGAAATCAAGATTTACTCAAGGGTAAAACAGCCTCTGATAGAAACTTACAGGTTAGAAGGAAAAGGGAAGGCATCATCGTTAAACTACAGCGAGATTTAAGAGTTCAGGATATCTATATAATTATACATTCAGATGACAGGGAATATACCTGCTTATCTAAATCTAGCAAATCGTTATCAAGGATAGACTTATTTCTGGTTTCGGATAAACTAGTTGATAGTATTTAAGAAGCGAGTATTGATCTTATTACTATCTCAGACCATGCCCCATTTCTATTTCTCTGAACCTTACGAATAAAGGCAAAAAGTCTAATCAATTCTTTTTTCCTACATTTTTATTAAACAATATCAAATTTAAAGATTTCTTAAAAGAAAAGTGGACAGAATATGATAAATTTAATAACAATTATCTTAATAAAACTAACATATATTTGAATGCTGCTAAGGCGGTATTACGAGGAGAAATTGCAGCTTTTTTAAGAAAAATGAGGAAAAAGATAAATTATCACAAACAACAATTGACTAAATGCCTAATAAATATGTATGCCAAATATATAAACAAAAAAAGTACAGAAAGTTGGAAGAAGTAAGTTCAAGCTAAAGAAAATAGAGATAAACTATTTGTGCAAAACGAAATTAAAGAGAACATGAAGACATGTTCGCAGTATTATAAATTTGGAAATAAAGCGGGTAAATTCTTAGCTCAAATAGTGAAAAATCAGAAAAAAACTAGATTTATAACTAAAATAGAAGAAAAGGGGGCTATATGGACTAACCGGAAACATATACAGAAAATATGTTTTGAACACTTCTCAGAAGTTTATTCAGCACAATTAGTTGATGAGACTAAGAAGAAAGAATTTTGTGATTCTATTGAAATTCCGAGGATAGATAAGATACAACTAGATAAAATTAACGAGCCTATCTCAGAAAAAGAAGTACAACAAACAATTAGACATCTAGCCAATAATAAAGCCGCAGGGATAAACAGCCTTCCGTCAGAATTCTATAAAATACTTATAGAAGAAATTACTCCTACCCTTACCCTACTTTTAAACAGATTCTGATCTGGTGACCTTATACCTCTAGATGACTTTAATTAATCCACAATTATTGTTATTCCTAAACCTGGGAAAGACCCTAGTTTAATCGATTCTTATAGACCAATTTCACTTTTAAACATCAACTACAAGATCATAACAAGTATCATGGCAAAGAGATTTTAGGTTTCTTTAGGTACAATCATTCATAATGACCAAACAGGATTTATGAAAGGGCAATCATCCAATACTAATTTAAGAAAAGTTTTCCTAACCATCTTAGATTTTTGGTATAATAAGAAGTATAAAAAGAGAGATAATCAAAAGACATCCATAATATCGTTAGTTGCATGTAAGGCGTTCGATTCACTCACATGGGATCACCTTCTTACATCCCTTAACAAGTTTGGATATTTTGGTAATTTTTTTAATATGATTGAGTTGCTATACAGGAAGTCTAAAGCTGCATTGGTTATAAATAATAATACAACTTCATACTTTTCGCTACTACGGGGCACAAGACAAGGATGCCCCCTTTCTCCCCTAATTTTTAACATTGCATTAGAACTTTGATGATCTTAATGAACAAATAGTATTGAAAAGCATGGAAAGAGTAGAGGAGGTATCACTCTCAACACTTATGCGAGAACAACATATTAAGATTATATGGATGGCGTATATTACGCCTGAAAAAAATTCCAAATGGGGAACCATAGGGGAAGGAATGTTTTGCGGGAAATGCAGACAAAAAAGAGCAAATTTGTTACACTGCCTTTGGTCATGTCCTAAGGTACAAAAATTTTGGAGAATGATAAACTTTTGTCTTAACAAGATTCTTAATATCCAAATTAATTTACATCGGGAGCAGATTATCTTTTTTAATTATGATACAAATTATCAACAAGAGAGAAAATTCCTGACCATGGCAATCTTAATTGGAAGGAACCTTATTCTGAAGGGATGGAAGAGTAGGAATGCACCCTCATTTAAAGTCTTTAAACAGACCATACACAAGCAATTCCTTATAAAACAATATGATATTTGGTTTAAACTAGAAGCTAATATCGAAAGGTTTTTCAAAAATGGGAAAAATGGATTAAACCCTAGAACTAGAAGAACAAAAATTACTAATTAAAACATTTGAAAATACAATATATATTGGAAACTGTAGGTTAAGGGGAGAATGGCTCTTCACCCCTGAGGATGGGGAGCAGGGGTGAGGGAGAGAGAGGGGAAATTTTAGTTAAATTACGGAATTTTTTACCTTTTTTAATTATTATTTTTATTTATTTTTTTAGTATAAAAGCAATTTAAAATATAATTAGAAATGATTGAAGAGTACAATGTAACAGTAACCCTGGGGTAGGGTCTAAATGTATATTGGAACAGAATTCTATAAACGTTTAGTATATGAAAGTTATGTATAAGGTGTAACAAAAGAGGATTGAAGACTTATGGTAATAATTATGTTTTCTTTGTTCTAATGTTGATAGAGGGGAATGTCCTCTATTTCTAACTACATGCGTCTCTTACCTATTGTTTATTAACTATATGGAAAATAAAGATTTAAAAAAAAATGTATATACCTGGTTCTTCATTAAATAAATGTATATACCTGGTGGGCTTCACTTAATAAATGTATATACCTGGTGGCCTTCATTAAATAAATGTAAATACCTTGTTCTTCATTAAATAAATGTATATATCTGGTTTTTAATTAAATAAATGTATATACCTGGTTCTTCATTAAACAAATGTATATACCTGGTGGGCTTTATTAAATAAATATATATATACCTGGTTCTTCATTAAATTATTTTATATACCTGGTGAACTTCACTAAATAAATGTATATACCTGGTGGCCTTCATTAAATAAATGTATATACCTGGTTCTTCATTAAATAAATGTATATACCTGGTGGCCTTCACTAAATAAATGTATATACCTGGTGGCTTTCATTAAATAAATGTATATACCTGGTGGCCTTCACTAAATAAATGTATATACCTGGTGGTCGTCATTAAATACATTTATATACCTGGTGGCCTTTATTAAATAAATGTATATACTTGGTGGGCTTCACTATATAAATGTCTATACCTGGTGGGCTTCATTAAATTAATTTATGTACCTGGTTCTTCATTAAATACATTTATATACCCGGTGGCCTTCAAAGTCATCAGCCTGCATGTTAAGCACCCAGTTCAACAGGTGTTTTATATTTGTGAGTATCTTTGTTCATTATATGGAATGTGCCTTTGAGTCCAGGACACAAATATTGCCCTAGAAGGGGGCATGTTCTGTTTTGTTGTTTTAGATACAAGATTTACTGGTTTTTGAAGTGTGATCTATTTGATAGTAACATCCATCTCTTGCATGTTGTATTTCCCCTGAGTCTAAACAAAGAGTTGCCCTTGTATTTTGTTTTTCAGTTTAAAAATGGATTGTGAACACTAAGAACTTTTCAGCCAAATATGAAATGAAGTGCTTTAAGCAAGGATCCGAAAACATGTTTATGGGTGCGGCCTAAAAATTAGCTATTGTGATCGTGTTGAGTCGAAAAGTGGCCTTCTCGTAAAGAAAACCATCTAAAAAGGCCTCAGCCAATAGATTGTGATTAAAGCCATTGTCATATACAAAAAGTAGTGCAAAAATAAAATGTTCTATTACAATAACGCATTTCCATTTGCACTTTTATGTCCCGTCAATAATGTCTTCTAACTGCACCTGTGACATTGCTTTAATTAGATGTGAGCTCCATAGAAAATCCAGAGAGTGGTCCGGTGTCATTTCTGTATGTATTTGTTCTTGGTGACTGATACATACACCATATGGATCTTTTAAATTGTCTAAAATTCCATTCTATTCCTTCATATTACGAGAAGCTCTGAGCATCTTCATCACTAGGCATAGACTGCTGTTGGCACAGTAACAGCGCTTGCATGGTAACCAGCTAGCAAGGATATAACATACGTTAATTAGGGAAACAGTTCTTGCTGGGGTATCACTGGATTCTAAAATATGGTTCATAATCAGCTGAAAGTGGTGTTGTTCTATAATGACATTCTGAATCCTCTTAATAATACTCTTCTTGTTAACTAGCACATTCTTGTTCAGCAGCTGGGGGTCACTGCCACTTGCAAGTCTTTCTGGGAGTCAATGGGTTAAAACAATTCACTAGGCAAAGAGACAATGCTGTGTCTCAACCAGTGGGTTCAAGTACATATTCTAGTCTGTTTCTATAAAGTATGGCCCTTAGGGGCCACTGCATACCTGTAATTAGATTTTATTATGTTCACTGTCCTTCACATATTTGCAAATGCAGCCACATGCTCAAGCCTGCCTCAGTTAGGGACATCACAGAGCTTGGTGGTGGATACAGTAATTTATCTAAATGAAATATCCAAACAGATGAGATTTCACTGAAAGGCACCATATGCTTTACTAAAGGTGCAGGAACATTAGACTTATACATTAAAGGCACACAAAACAAGGCAATACGGCTATTAGGTTCTAGTAGAATGTTTAACAAAGTTGCTGTTACATTGTTTTAATCTATTACTATGATATTAGCTGCTGGTACACCCCTCCAGAGCTGCTTACTAATTTTACATGGAGCTTAATAGATGTATACAAACATATATCTGTATCAGTGTGTATATATATATATATATATATATATATACACACACACACACACTCACTATGTACTCTTCAACATACACACCTGTATCAGTATATATATATACACACACACTATGTACTCACAAACACACACACCTGTATCAGTATAAATAAACACTCACTATGTATGTACTCACACCTGTATCAGTATATATACACACTCATTATGTACTCACACCTGTATCAGTATATATACACACTCACTATGTACTCACACACACCTGTAGCAGTATATACAGTATATATATATATATATATATATATATATATACACTCACTATGTACTAACACCTGTATCAGTATGTATACACACTCACTATGTACTCACACACACCTGTATCAGTATATATACACATTCACTATGTACTCACACACACCTGTAGCAGTATATACAGTATATATATATATATATATATATACACACACTCACTATGTACTCACACCTGTATCAGTATATATACACACTCACTATGTACTCACACACACCTGTAGCAGTATATACAGTATATATATATATATATATATATACACACACTCACTATGTACTCACACACACTTGTACCAGTATGTATACACACTCACTATGTACTCACACATACACCTGTATCAGTATATATACACACTCACTATGTACTCACACACACTTGTATCCGTATATATATACACTCACTATGTACTCACACCTGTATCAGTATATATACACACTCACTATATACTCACACATACACCTGTATCAGTATATATACACACTAACTATGTACTCACACCTGTATCAGTATATATACACACTCACTATATACTCACACATACACCTGTATCAGTATATATACACACTCACTATGTACTCACACACAGACCTGTATCAGTATATATACACACTCACTATGTACTCACACACACACCTGTATCAGTATATATACACACTCACTATGTACTCACACACACTTGTATCAGTATATATACACACTCACTATGTACTCACACACACTTGTATCAGTATATATACACACTCACTATGTACTCACTCACACTTGTATCAGTATATATACACACTCACTATGTACTCACACACACTTGTATCAGTATATATACACACTCACTATGTACTCACACACACTTGTATCAGTATATATACACACTCACAGATAGGCACAAGCTTGCATCTACCTCTTTTTCTACACCAACTGTGAAGTCTAGCATTGCTCACCTACACAGGTATGAGAGAGGAATCTCTCTTCAAGCTGATATAAATTACAGAGGCGCACTCAGATCTTCAGCAGACATATACCAATAACACCATTTGTTTCTGCATTCATGATTAGGCCATTGCACATTTACATATAGTTTGATATTCTCTCCTGCTATCGCATTCCCTGTAAGTTTTGTCCCTGTCTCTCAGCATTAATCTTTTTATTTATCTGTCTTCCCAGCTCTAGCAGTGTGAGGAATAATCTTTACTCAGATGTTAAAAAAAACTAATAGGATGATATTTGGCAGCAACAAGAATTCAAAGCATTTTCAGCATTCGGCCAGCGCCGGAGCCACCAGCTGATTCTGGGCATCCAAGAAACTGGAGATAATGAGTAACCCCTTCATTACTGGTAGGCTACAGCCTGTTATCCCTCAGTATGACAAATTACACATACAGGTGTAGCTTGCAAGGAGTGCAACCTTGATTATGTGTTTACATTTAACATTTCAATGGAGTTAAACACATAGTAAAAGAAAGGCATTTATGATGTCACTTGAAATCAATTATTCATATACTAGCTTTGATTCCTTTATGGCATTATTGTGAACAGTTTACTTTTAGACTGACACTATAAAATACTAAGAGTAAAATAGATTTACATTGTATTGCATCGCATGACTTTAAAGGGATATGAAACACATTTTTTTTCTTTCATGATTCAGAGCAAATATTTTGGGTGATTACTTCAGAATGATTAGCAGATTACCTTACTAATTACTTCAGAATGATTAGAAGATTACTTTACTGATTACATCACAATGATTAGCAGATTACCTTACTGATTACTACACAGTGATAAAAAGATTACCTTACTAATTACTACACAATAATTAGCAGATTACTTTACTAATTACTACACAATGATAAGAAGATTACCTTACTAATTACTACACAATGCTTAGCAGATTACTTTACTGATTACATCACAATGATTAGCAGATTACCTTACTGATTACTACACAATGATAAAAAGATTACCTTACTAATTACTACACAATAATTAGTCGGTTACTAATTTCTACACAATGATAAAAAGATTACTTTACTAATCACTACACATGGATTAACAGATTACCTAACTGATTACTTCAGAATGATTAGCAGACTACCTTACTGATTACATCACAATGATTAGCAGATTACCTTACTGATTACATCACAATGATTAGCAGGTTACCTAACTGATTACTACACAATGATTAGCAGATAACCTTACTGATTACTACACAATTATAAGAAAATTACCTTACTAATTACTTCCCAATGATTAGCATATTACCTTACTAATTACTTCACAATGATTAGCAGATTACTTTACTGATTACTTCACAATGATTAGCAGATTACCTTACTAATTACTTCACAATGATTAGCAGATTACTTTACTAATTGCTGCACAAGGATTAGCATATTACCTTACTGATTACTTCAGAATGATTAACAGATTACCTTACTTATTACATCACAATGATTAGCAGATTACCTTACTAATTACTTCACAATGATTAGCAGATTATTTTACTAATTACTTCACAATGATTAGCAGATTACCTTACTAATTATTTCACAATGATTAGCAGATTACCTTACTAATTACTTTACAATGATTAGCAGATTACGTTACTGATTACTACACAATGATTTGCAGATTACTTTACTAATTACTTCAGAATAATTAGCAGATTACCTTACTGATTACTACACAATGATTAGCAGATTACCATACTGATAACTCCACAATGATTAGCAGATTACCTTACTGATTACTTCACAATGATTAGCAGATTACCTTACTGATTACTACAGAGTGATTATCAGATTACCTCACTGATGACCTCATAATGATTAGCAGATTACCTTACTGATTACATCACAATCATTAGCAGATTACTTTAATGATGATTTCACAATGATTAGCAGATTACCTTACTGATGACTTCACAATGATTAGCAGATTACCTTATTGATGACTTCACAATGATAAAAAGATTACCTTACTGATTACATGGGAATGATTAGCAGATTACTTTACTGATTACATTACAATGATTAGCAGATTACCTCACTGATTACATCACAATGATTAGCAGATTATTTTACTGATTACATCACAATGATTAGCAGATTATTTTACTGATTACATCACAATGATTAGCAGATGACCTTACTGATTACATCACAATGATTAGCAGATTACTTTACTGATTACATCACAATGATTAGCAGATTACCTTACTGATTACAACAGAATGATTAGCAGATTACCTTACTGATGACTTCACAATGATTAGCAGATTACCTTACTGATTAATTCACAATGATTAGCAGATTACCTTACTGATTACATCACAATGATTAGCAGATTACCTTACTGATTACATCACAAGCATGAACAGCCAGTGAATGATTTTAGAGTCATCTCATTTAAATATTTCGGCCTGTGGGCATACTTCAGGATGGCTTCTGATGACTAGTCTGGAGTCATAGATTACTTCAGAATAACTCCAGGAAGATCATCCTTTTTGACTAGGGATGTTTGAGAAAGCATCAGGAGGGCCTGCAATGCGTCAGTGACATAATTGCAAATTCATTTGTACCTAAATGCCTCAAATATCCTGTAACAGTTGGTTTTAAATGATGTAAATAGACAGTGTTTTATTTTAAATATTGTGCTATAGCCATATTTATCCTACCTGAGTATGTTCTCATGAAAATTAGTTAAAGGGATAGTCTAGTCAAAATTAAACTTTCATGATTCAGATAAAGTATGCAATTTTAAGCAACTTTCTAATTTACTCATATTATTAATTTTTCTTTGTTCTCTTAGTATCTTTATTTGAAAAAGCAAGAATGTAAGCTGTATAGAGCTGTCTGATTGGTGGCTACATTTAGACACCAATCAGCAAGTGCTACCCTGGTGCTGAACCAAAAATGGTCCGTTTACATTCTTGCATTTTCAAATAAAGATACCAAGAGAACGAAGAAAAATGAATAATAATATAAGAAAATTAGACAGTTGCTTAAAATTGCTGTTCTATCTGAATCATGAAAGTTTAAATGTGATTTCACTGTACCTTTAACATATTTACTGATACATTGCCAAGGTAGCAAAACATTTGTTTGTCTTATTTTGAGAAGTTTGTTTCCACTAAACAGACAGATGCCTAAGAGTCTGTAATTTGTGTGTCTTTGTGCCATGATATTTTACAATACATATCTTATGTTAACCCATCGGCTACCGGAAAGGGCGCAAACCTGATCGCATTTTCTCAACTGCGCTAACCTGACATGAAATATAAATATTTCACATTCCAATGTTCTTCACATAGCAGAATATGTTCTATCTATCTGTAGTCTAGCATGAGAGGAGGTGATGGTAGAGGACGCGGGATGGAGTATATTTGTTGATGAGTGAGGACAGGTAGGGTGGGGCAGCATTGGTGAGGGCTTTGCAGGTCAGGGTGAGAATTTTGATTTTAACTCTGCTGTGAATGGGGAGCCAGTGAAGGGACTCACAGAGAGGTGCAGCAGAAACAGAGCTTCAGGAGAGGTGGATTAGCCTGGGGTGATGGGGAGATAGTGGTGCTGCCAACAGTGATGGAAAAATTAGAAACTGGAGTAGAGTTAGAGGGGGGATTAGAAGAAGTTCGGTGTTGGACATGTTTATTTTTAGATGGTGAGAGGCCATCCAGGAGGAAATGCCAGATAAGCAGTAACTGATGTGAGAATTGACAGAAGGAGAGAGTGCAGGGGTGGAAAGGTAGATCGTGGTATCATCAGCATAGAGGTGATAGTTGAAGCCATAGCTGTTGATGAGTTTACCCAGTGAAGAAGTGTAAATAGAGAAGAGCAGATGACCCAGGACAGAGCCTTGAGGTACTCCAATAGACAGAGGCAATGGAGAGGAGGAGTCACCAGCAAATAAGACGGAGAAGGATCTGTTAAAGAGATAAGAGTGAATCCAAGAGAGGGCAGTGTCACAGAGACCAAGATAGCTGAGAGTCCATAGGAGAAGGGGATGGTCTACAGTGTCAAAGGCAGCAGAGAGGTCAAGTAAGATGAGTATAGAGTAGTAGCCATTGTTTTTAGCAGAAAGGAGATCGTTAGTAACCTTGGTGATGGCAGTTTCAGATTGCAGGGGGTCGAACAATTACTTGGAGTACAGGAAGTGGGTTAGACGATCGACAACTAGTTTTTCAAGGATTTTTGAAGCTAGCGGGAGCAGTGATATGGGGGGGGGGGTAGATTGCAGGAGAGTTACGGTCAAGGTAGGGGTTTTTTTGAGGATGGGTTGACTTTTGCATGTTTGAAGGAGGCAGGGAATGAACAGGTAGAAAGGGATAGGTTGAATATGTGAGTAAGAGCTGGAGTGAGGGTGGGAGACAGAGAAGGTATTAGATGTGAAGGAATAGGGTATCTCTATGTTAATGCCCTTTGCATGACTTTTTTTCTAACACCTGAGACCTCATGTCTTTGAACCCTTATAACTTTTTAATGTCATTTTTTAAATAATTTTATTAGTGTTATTATAAGTTTAACTGTACTTTGTAATGTATTTGTGATGTATTTTGTTCAACTTTTTATTCAAGTGTAACAGTTAACCAGATGTCTGAAGTCACGCTAAACGAACACACGTTAAATTAAATTGCGCTTGAGCAAATGCGTTTACTTTCATCTTGTAATATGCGTTATACTTCTGACGCGCGCAAACACCCGCGATAAAATCGTTATTGCTTGAGCGCAACTGTTAGCTCACCACTCTTAAGCTAGCCCTATGTGTTTAATTCCCAGGGTTCAGGTTATGTCTCTCTAGGGCACAATCAGTCAGCCAATCAGGAGCAGCAGTTAAATTAATATCTTAATAAATTTGGAGACATCCAAAGAATATCATATGGGATTCTTTCCTGTTTTATACGGCAAACTCGTGAAAAATACTTTGTTTATATTACTTTATTGATATGAATAGTCACAAATTTAGCTATGAATCTTAAAGCAAAAGTATTTGTCTTATTTAACCTCCCACAAATAATAATATATGAAGAATATTGTCCTTTATTTGTCTGTTAAAGGGACATTACTCTTAAAAAGTGGTTATTATTTATTTTGACTGTTTTTTTTTTAATTTACCAGTGCTAATTGTGTTTTTTCCATCGCCCCATAGAGGCTGGAGAGTGTCCTCTATGCCAGTGACTTTCAACCTTTTTTTGCTGTGGCACACTTTTTTACATTAAAAAATCCTGCGGCACACCACCATCCCAAAAAAATCACACATTGTAGCCTAATACAGCATACATATATATATATATATATATATATATATATACTGTATATATACGCACACACATACTGTACTGTACTGTCATGCCATGCCTCCTACAAAATATATGTGACATATTGACATTCATTCACAAACAATCATAATGATTGTCTGTGAATGAATGTCAATATGTCATGGCTGTAAATGATGCCTGCCTGTCTGCCTGATGAGCCTGTCACATCAAAACAAGCAAAATTTAAAAAATATGTCACACTGTTGTCAGTCTGCCGCTGCACACCTGAGGATCTCTCATGGCACACTAGTGTGCCGCGGCACACTGGTTAAAAAACACTGCTCTATGCACCACTTGTAACACGCCCCCAACCAACCCCATACATGACCCACCCACGACAAATTCACTGGCTTCACTAATCCTACTATGGCTCTGCCCACAAAAATCCACTAGTCTACTACTAACAGGTTCTTTTCACCTCTGTGACCCAGAAAGCCTCTGATAAATGTTGAGAGGTGTGTTACACATTGGTTGCTTAGATCAGTACAGGAGCTCTATAACATCTCTACTCTGCAAAGGAGATAGGTAAACATACTTAAAGGGACACTGAACCCAACATTTTTCTTTTGTGATTCAGATAGAGCATGCAACTTTCTAATTTACTCCTATTATCATTTTTTCTTCGTTCTCCTGCTATCTTTATTTGAAAAAGAAGGCATCTAGCTTTTTTTTTCGTTCAGAACTCTGGACAGCACTCTTTTATTGGTGGATGAATTTATCCACCAATCAGCAAGGACAACCCAGGTTGTTCACCAAAAATGGGTCGGCATCTAAACTTACATTCTTGCATTTCAAATAAAGATACCAAGAGAATAAAGAAAATTTGATAATAGGAGTAAAATAGAAAGTTGCTTTAAATGTCATGCTCTATCTGAATTACGAAAGAAAAAATGTGGGTTCGGTGTCCCTTTAAGAGGATTTCAAGGAGTGTAAGCTTGGAATGCAATGACATTGTGAAATCCTGCAAATTATGTAAATCCAAAGCTTATAAAATATTTGCATTTCATGCAGGAATTCACTAATGCTTTTTGGAGTTTTGTACCCATTAAAGGGATAGTCTACATTAGAATTTTTATTGTTTACAAAAGATAGATAATCCCTCTATTACCCATTACCCAGTTTTGCATAAACAACACTTTTATATTAATATATTTTTTACCTCTGTGATTACCTTGTATCTAAGCTTCTGCAGACTGCCCCCTTATCTCAGTGCTTTTGTCAGACATGCACTTAAGCCAACCAGTGCAGACTCCAAAATATCTCCACGGGAGTGAGCAAAATGTTCTCTATATGACACACATGAACTAGTACTGTCTAACTGTGAAAACCTTTCAAAATGCTCTGAGCTAGGAGGCGGTTTTCAACGATTTAGAAATCAGTTTAAGCCTAACTAGGTTTAGCTTTTCAAAAATACCACCAAGGGAACAAAGCAAATTTGATTATAAAAGTCAATTGGAAAGTTGTTTACAATTGCATGCCCTATCTGAATCATGAAGGTTTAATTTTGACTTGACTGACCCTTTAAGTGATTGTTTAAGGATTTTCCACAGTGTTTTTGCTGGGCCATGTGTAATTGTTGAAATATTTTATGCATGTATTGAAGGAAAAAAAAGATGTTGCTGTCTCTTTAATGTCAAAAGTGATGTTAACCTCCCACAATGCAATGGGTCAGTTATACATGGTCACTATTGGGTTAACTGTAAATGTGCCTGACAGACAGGGGCATCCTTTGTGGAATGTAATTTTTCTATTGTGCTGCTGTTTAAATGAGAGAGAATTCCATGAGCAGAGCATTTGTTTGGAACAAAAAAAATCTAACAAATTGCTCGTCTGATGCAGTTAACACAATAAATCAGGTTATTTTGTGTTATCAGAGGATAGAAAGGGGGAAGGGTGGATTTAACTATTTCACGATCAGAAGGATACGCAGCAGACTGAAGTGCTTTGCATAGCCCTCTGGCAGTCAGGTGGTTAAGTGAGGTGTCCTTGGCTGACCTTAGAGTCATTGCCATATAACAAGCTCTCACACACATTTATGTGTCTCCGCTGGATTCTCACATCAGATATAATAAGATGCCTATCTGACTTTCATTCAAACCTCTTCTTGTTGGCCAGTGAGCTATGTTCCCTACGAAGAGATGGACAGAATACAAAATATAAAATGACTAACATTAATGTATGTATATATATGTGTGTAGTCTCTGTATATGTGTGTGTGTGTATATGTGTGTGTATATATGTGTGTGTAGTCTATGTATATATATGTGTGTGTATATGTGGGTGTAGTCTGTGTATATGTGTGTGTGTATATGTGTGTGTAGTCTGTGTATATGTGTGTGTGTATATGTGTGTGTACTCTGTGTATATGTGTGTGTATATGTGTGTGTAGTCTGTGTATATGTGTGTGTGTGTATATGTGTGTGTAGTCTGTGTATATGTGTGTGTGTGTATATGTGTGTGTAGTCAGTGTATATGTGTGTGTAGTCAGTGTATATGTGTGTGTAGTCTGTGTATATGTGTGTGTGTATATGTGTGTGTAGTCTGTGTATATGTGTGTGTAGTCTGTGTATATGTGTGTGTGTATATGTGTGTGTATATATGTGTGTGTAGTCTGTGTATATATTTGTGTGTGTATATGTGGGTGTAGTCTGTGTATATGTGTGTGTGTATATGTGTGTGTAGTCTGTGTATATGTGTGTGTGTATATGTGTGTGTACTCTGTGTATATGTGTGTGTATATGTGTGTGTAGTCTGTGTATATGTGTGTGTGTGTATATGTGTGTGTAGTCTGTGTATATGTGTGTGTGTGTATATGTGTGTGTAGTCAGTGTATATGTGTGTGTAGTCAGTGTATATGTGTGTGTATATGTGTGTGTGTATATGTGTGTGTAGTCTGTGTATATGTGTGTGTATATGTGTGTGTAGTCTGTGTATATGTGTGTGTGTATATGTGTGTGTACTCTGTGTATATGTGTGTGTGTATATGTGTGTGTAGTCTGTGTATATGTGTGTGTATATGTGTGTGTACTCTGTGTATATGTGTGTGTGTATATGTGTGTGTAGTCTGTGTATATGTGTGTGTATATGTGTGTGTACTCTGTGTGTATATGTGTGTGTGTGTATATGTGTGTGTAGTCTGTGTATATGTGTGTGTATATGTGTGTGTAGTCAGTGTATATGTGTGTGTATATGTGTGTGTAGTCAGTGTATATGTGTGTGTATATGTGTGTGTGTATATGTGTGTGTATATGTGTGTGTGTATATGTGTGTGTAGTCTGTGTATATGTGTGTGTGTATATGTGTGTGTAGTCTGTGTATATGTGTGTGTGTATATGTGTGTGTAGTCTGTGTATATGTGTGTGTGTATATGTGTGTGTACTCTGTGTATATGTGTGTGTGTATATATGTGTGTGTACTCTGTGTATATGTGTGTGTATATGTGTGTGTAGTCTGTGTATATGTGTGTGTGTGTATATGTGTGTGTAGTCTGTGTATATGTGTATGTGTATATGTGTGTGTACTCTGTGTATATGTGTGTGTAGTCTGTGTATATGTGTGTGTGTGTATATGTGTGTGTAGTCTGTGTATATGTGTGTGTATATGTGTGTGTACTCTGTGTATATGTGTGTGTATATGTGTGTGTAGTCTGTGTGTATATGTGTGTGTGTGTATATGTGTGTGTAGTCTGTGTATATGTGTGTGTGTATATGTGTGTGTAGTCTGTGTATATGTGTGTGTGTATATGTGTGTGTAGTCAGTGTATATGTGTGTGTGTATATGTGTGTGTAGTCTGTGTATATGTGTGTGTGTGTATGTGTGTGTAGTCTGTGTATATGTGTGTGTGTATATGTGTGTGTAGTCTGTGTATATGTGTGTGTACTCTGTGTATATGTGTGTGTGTATATGTGTGTGTACTCTGTGTATATGTGTGTGTGTGTATATGTGTGTGTAGTCTGTGTATATGTGTGTGTGTGTATATGTGTGTGTAGTCTGTGTATATGTGTCTGTGTGTGTGTGTGTGTAGTCT
The DNA here is from genome assembly GCF_027579735.1 of Bombina bombina. Taxonomy (NCBI): domain Eukaryota; kingdom Metazoa; phylum Chordata; class Amphibia; order Anura; family Bombinatoridae; genus Bombina; species Bombina bombina. Next base: position 25,015,713 of record NC_069508.1, read on the forward strand.
GTGTATATGTGTGTGTAGTCTGTGTTTATGTGTGTGTGTATATGTGTGTGTGTGTATGTGTGTGTGTGTATATGTGTGTGTAGTCTGTGTATATGTGTGTGTATATGTGTATATAGTCTGTGTATATGTGTGTGTAGTCTGTGTATATGTGTGTGTGTGTAGTCTGTGTATATGTGTGTGTGTGTATGTGTGTGTGTAGTCTGTGTTTATGTGTGTGTGTATATGTGTGTGTAGTCTGTGTATATGTGTGTGTGTGTATATATGTGTGTGTAGTCTGTGTATATGTGTGTGTGTATATGTGTGTGTAGTCTGTGTATATGTGTCTGTGTGTGTGTGTATGTGTGTGTAGTCTGTGTATATGTGTGTATGTATATGTGTGTGTAGTCTGTGTATATGTGTGTGTAGTCTGTGTATATGTGTGTGTATGTAGTCTGTGTATACGTGTGTGTATGTGTGTATGTAGTCTGTGTATACGTGTGTGTATGTGTGTAGTGTGTTTAGTTTATGCATGTGTGTTGAAGGTGTATAGTTTATGTGTGTGTGTGCATGTAGTCTGTGTGTATGTATGTAGTGTGTTTAGTTTGTGTATGTGTGTAAGGTGCACAGTTTATGTGTATGTGTGTGTGTATGTAGTCTGTTTAGATGAGTGTGCATGGGTGTATGAAGTCTGTGCATATGTGTGTAGTGTGTTTAGTTTGTACATGTGTGTGTAAGGTGCATAGTTTATGTGTGTGTGTGTGTGTAGTCTGTGTATATGTGTGTGTATGTGTGTATGTAGTCTGTGTATATGTGTGTATGTGTGTAGTGTGTTTAGTTTTTGCATGTGTGTGTAAGGTGCGTAGTTTATGTGTGTTTGTAGTTTGTGTATATGTGTGTGTGTGTGTAGTCTGTGCACATGTGTGAAGTCTGTGTATATCTGTATGTATGTGTTTGGTGTGTTTAGTGTCTGTGCCTGTTTGTGTCTGTATTCTGTGTGTGTTGTGTGTGTAGTATGTGTGCATGTGTGTATATCTGTTTAGTGTGTATGCTACAGGATGTAAAGTATAAGTATGAAAAATATACTGTATGTGACCTTATGTAAAGCATTATGTGTGACAGTTTGTAGAGATTTTTGTAGTCAGTTTTTCTACACAAGTCTGTGTCAGATTAAATGAGACCCTATGTGATACAGTATTTGCAAGTGACCTTTTTGGGACTATATACAGTATATATACTGTATATATATATATATACTGTATATATGCAACCATGTGTAGGGGAGACATTGTAGTGTCTTGTGTGAGAGCTTGTGACATTGGGGTAGATTTAACAAGTGCCGGGCGGACACGATTTGCTGTAGCGGATCATGTCCGCCCGACATCGTTAAATGCTGACAGCATACGCTGTCGGCATTTAACATTGCACTAGCATTTCTGGTGAAATGCTTGTGCAATGCTGCCCCCTGCACATTTGCAGCCAATCGCCCACTCTCCGATCGGGATGATTGCTGTCCGCCCCTTTAGAGGTGGCGGATGAGTTAAAGAGCAGTGCGGAAACAGTTGCATCCGCAGCATACTAAATCTACCCCATTGTGTGTGATATGTTGTAGGGAAGTGTGTTTTATCTGTATTCATATGGAATATTGTATATATGTTTCTGATGCAGTAAGAGATTTTTAGAAACTAACGCCTAGATTACGAGTTTTGTCGGTAAGGCTTGGGGGCTAATGCGCAGTTTTCCCTCACCGCTCACCTACAGACAACGCTGGTATTATGGGTCTTTAGAAACCCGTCGTTAGCCGCAAAAAAGTAAGCGTAGAGCAAAATTTAGCTCCACATCTCACCTCAATACCAGTGCTGCTTACATTAGCGGTAAGCAGGTTAAACGTGCTCATGCACGATTTCCCCATAGGAATCAATGGGGCAGAGCCGGCTGAAAATAAACCTAACACCTTCAAAAAGCAGCGTAAAGCGCCTAACGCAGCCCCATTGATTTCTATGGGGAAACACATTTTATGTCTACACCTAACACCCTAACATGAACCCCGAGTCTAAACACCCCTAATATTACACTAATTAACCCCTAATCTGCCGCCCCCGAAATCGCAGACACCTGCATAACATTATTAAACCCTAATCTGCCGCTCCGGAAACCGCCGCCACCTACATTATAGTTATGAACCCCTAATCTGCTGCCCCCAACATCGCTGAACCCTACATTATATTTATTAACCCCTAATCTGCCACCCCCAATGTCGCCGCAACCTATCTACACTTATTTACCCCTAATCTGCCGCCCACAAAGTCGCCGCCACTATATTAAAGTTATTAACCCCTAAACTTAAGTCTAACCCTAACCCTAACACCCCCTAACTTAAATATAATTTAAATAAATGTAAATAAAATAACTAACATTAATTAAATTATTCCTATTTAAAACTACATACTTACCTGTAAAATAAACCCTAAGCTAGCTACAATATAACTAATAGTTACATTGTAGCTAATTTAGGATTTATTTTTATTTTACAGGCAACTTTGTATTTATTTTAACTAGGTAGAATAGTTATTAAATAGTTATTAACTATTTAATAACTACCTAGCTAAAATAAATACAAATTTACCTGTAAAATAAATCCTAACCTAAGTTACAATTACACCTAACACTACACTATAATTAAATTAATTACCTAAACTAAATGCAATTAAATACAATTTAAAAAAAATATCTAAAGTACGAAAAAAACAAACACTAAATTACAGAAAATAATAAAATAATTACAATTTTTTAAACTAATTACACCTAATCTAATCCCCCTAATAAAATAAAAAAGCCCCCAAAAATAATAAAAAGCCCTACCCTATACTAAATTACAAATAGCTCTTAAAAGGGCCTTTTGCGGGGCATTGCCCCAAAGTAATCAGCTCTATTACCTGTAAAAAAAAGTACAATACCCCCCCCAACATTAAAAACCACCACCCACACACCCAACCCTACTCTAAAACCCACCCAATCCCCCCTTAATAAAACCTAATACTAACCCCTTGAAGATCACCCTACCTTGAGAAGTCTTCACCCAGCCGGGCCGAAGTCCTCAATGAAGCCGGACGAAGTGGTCCTCCAGATGGGCATAAGTCTTCATCCAGGCGGCATCTTCTATCTTCATCCACCCGGAACAGAGCAGCTCCATCTTCAAGACATCTGACGTGGAGCATCCTCTTCCAACGAAGTCCAACTGAAGAATGAAGGTTCCTTTAAATGACGTCATCCAAGATGGCGTCCATTCAGTTCCGTTTGGCTGATAGAATTCTATCAGCCAATCGGAATTAAGGTAGAAAAATCCTATTGGCTGATGCAATCAGCCAATAGGATTGAGCTCGCATTCTATTGGCTGATCCAATCAGCCAATAGAATGCCAGCTCAATCCTATTGGCTGATTGGATCAGCCAATAGGATTGAACTTCAATCCTATTGGCTGATTGCATCAGCCAATAGGATTTTTTCTACCTTACTTCCTGGATGAAGACTTCTGCCCGTCTGGAGGACCTCTTCGCCCGGCTTCGTTGAGGACTTCGGCCCGGCTGGGTGAAGACTTCTCAAGGTAGAGTGATCTTCAAGGGGTTAGTGTTAGGTTTTATTAAGGGGGGATTGGGTGGGTTTTAGAGTAGGGTTGGGTGTGTGGGTGGTGGATTTTAATGTTGGGGGGGTATTGTACTTTTTTTTACAGGCAATAGAGCTGATTACTTTGGGGCAATGCCCCTCAAAAGGCCCTTTTAAGGGCTATTTGTAATTTAGTATAGGGTAGGGCTTTTTATTATTTTGGGGGCTTTTTTATTTTATTACAGGGATTAGATTAGGTGTAATTAGTTTTCAAAAAATTGTAATTATTTTATTATTTTCTGTAATTTAGTGTTTGTTTTTTTTCGTAATTTAGATAATATTTTTAAATTGTATTTAATTGTATTTAGTTTAGGTAATTAATTTAATTATAGTGTAGTGTTAGGTGTAATTGTAACTTAGGTTAGGATTTATTTTACAGGTAAATTTGTATTTATTTTAGCTAGGTAGTTATTAAATAGTTAATAACTATTTAATAACTATTCTACCTAGTTAAAATAAATACATAGTTGTCTGTAAAATAAAAATAAATCCTAAGGTAGCTACAATGTAACTATTAGTTATATTGTAGCTAGCTCAGGGTTTATTTTACAGGTAAGTATTTAGTTTTAAATAGAAATAATTTAATTAATGTTAGTTATTTCATTTAGATTTATTTAAATTATATTTAATTTAGGGGGTGTTAGGGTTAGGGTTAGACTTAGGTTTAGGGGTTAATACATTTAATATAGTTGCGGCGACATTTGGGGCGGTAGATTAGGGGTTAATAAATGTAGGTAGGTGTCGGCGATGTTAGTGACGGCAGATTAGGGGTTAATAAAATTTAAGTAGTGTTTGCGATGCGGGAGGGCGGCGGTTTAGGGGTTAATATATTTTTTATAGTGGCGACGATGTCCGGTTCAGCAGATTAGTGGTTAATTTTGTTATTTTTTTTTATTGTTTGCGATGTGGGGGGGGGGGCTCGGTTTAGGGGTTAATAGGTAGTTTATGGGTGTTAGTGTACTTTTTAGCACTTTAGTTAAGAGTTTTATGCTAGCCCATAAAACTCTTAACTACTGACTTTTAAATGCGGTACCAGTCTTGACAGGAGAGGCTGTGCCGCTCACTTTTTGGAAGACTCGTAATACCAGCGTTATGCAAGTCCCATTGAAAATATAGGATACGCAATTTACGTAAGTGGATTTGCGGTATTACCGAGTCTGGCCAAAAAAGTGAGCTGTACACCTGACATTTCAAGACTCGTAATACCAGTGTTAGGAAAAAAGCAGCGTTGGGACCTCTCAACGCTGCTTTTTAAGGCTAACGCAAGACTCGTAATCTCGCCGTAAATTTTGATTGGGACAGACATTTATGTGGAGCTAAAATCTTTTTACAAGCTGTTGCCTTCATATCTAATGTGAGTGCTGCCAATTGTTGAACAATTAGTTCAACTTGTATAAATTATACAATAATAGTAGTAAGTACTTTATCTTAAGCCACTGGTCCAAAATGGTACAATCCCCCCTCCCTGACACCTTACACCTGTGCTATACCAGACACATTTACAAGATAGGAATTCCTCATATGTCCTGTTATTCCCTAAAGGGGAAGCCCGAGCAGCAGGTTTACAATCTCAAGATATATAAATAGGCTACAGTGTAGATAAATATAGATTACTGTGCCTTTACTTGCATTAAATGGGATTAAAGGCATTTTTCTTCTTTGGATTTAAATAGTATATTTTAAAGGTACACTAAAAGCGTATTGCTGGTTGTGCTTTATCCCTCGCTCACTAGAGAGACCAGAAAAAACAAAATCTGTAACCTAAGTTTTCAAATTGTCTAAACCAGCTATTTGATTTGCAGGTCACATAATTCACTTTTTGTTCTCTAAGGTGTTTAGTGTCCCTTTAAGTGCATAACTGTGTTGTATGTTTTTTTTAATTTTTAACTTTGCAGATGTTACTGTTTTAACTCTGAAAATTGTGTGTGTGTTTTTTTTGTAACTTTCCCAGAAAGACTGAAGTGTGTTATGCATGGCCCAGAAACTGACCCTGCAAAATTAATACACAGTGTAGGATCTTATTTATTAAATGTCCCTAATTGGCCCCAGCAGAGGAGATAAACATACTGTAGATACTTTTCAAAGGATAAGCAAAACAACATTGTTAATAAAATAACTGTTTTAAAAAACGTTACATTTTTTCATATGGAAATATTATACACTGTATTACTTAAATGCTAATAAATACTTTGGGGTCCATTTATTAAGCAGCGAATGCTGCTTCGGAGCCACATTGTTTGTTTCAGATCCGCCTGAAACGGAAGAGAGCACAAAAGAGAGCTCTCTCCCCCTCTTTTGCTCTCTCCCCCTATTTTGCTCTCTCTCCCCTATTTTGCTCTCTCTTTCCCCCCTCTTTTGCTCTCCCCCCCTCTTTTGCTCTCTCTCCCCCCCTCTTTTGCTCTCTCTCTCCCCCCTCTTTTGTGCTCTCCCCCCCCTCTTTTTTGCTCTCTCTCCCCCTCTCTTTTGCTCTCTCTCCCCCCCCTCTCTTTTGTGCTCTCTCCCCCCTCTCTTTTGCGCTCTCTCCCCCCTCTCTTTTGCGCTCTCTCTCCCTCTCTTTTGCATTCTCTCTCCCCCCTCTTTTGCGCTCTCTCTCTCCCCCTCTCTTTTGAGATCTCTCTCTCTCCCCCTCTTTTGCACTCTCTCTCCCCCTCTCTTTTAAGCTCTCTCTCACCCTCTTTTGTGCTCTCTCCCCTTCTTTTGTGCTCTCTCTCTCCCCCTCTTTTGTGCACTCTCTCCCCCTCTTTTGCTCTCTACCCCCTCTTTTGCTCTCTCTCTCTTTCCCCTCTTTTGCTCTCTCTCTCTCTCCTTCTCTTTTGCTCCCCCCCTCGTTTGCTCTATCTCTCCCCCTCTCTTTTGCTCGCTCTCTCTCTCTCCCCCTCTTTACTCTCTCTCTCTCCCCCTCTTTTGCGCTCTCTCTCTCCCCCTCTTTTGCACTCTCTCTCTCCCCCTCTTTTGCGCTCTCTCTCCCCTCTTTTGCGCTCTCCCCCCTCTTTTGCTCTCTCTCTCCCCCCTCTTTTGCTCTCTCTCTCCTCCTCTTTTGCTCTCTACCCCCTCTTTTGCTCTCTCCCCCCTTTTTTGCTCTCTCTCCCCCCTCTTTTGCTCTCTTTCTCCCTTCTTTTGCTCGCTCTCTCTCTCTCCCCCTCTCTTTTGCTCTCTCTCTCTCTCCCCCTCTCTTTTGCTCTCTCTCTCCACTCTCTTTTGCTCTCTCCCCCCTCTTTTGCTCTCTCCCCCCCTCTTTTGCTCTCTCTCTCCTCTCTTTTTCTCTCTCTCTCTCCTCCCTCTTTTTCTCTCTCTCTCTCTCCCCCTCTCTTTTGCTCTCTCTCTCCCCCTCTCTTTTGCTCTCTCTCTCCCCACCTCTTTTGCTCTCTCTCTCCTCCCTCTTTTGCTCTCTCTCTCCCTCCTCTCTTTTGCTCTCTCTCCCCTCTTTTGCTCTCTCCCCTCTCTTTTGCTCTCTCTTTCTCCCCCCTCTTTTGCTCTCTCTCCTTCTCTTTTGCTCCCCCCTCCTTTTCTCTCTCTCCCCCCTCCCCCTCCCTCTTTACTCTCTCTCTCTCCCCCTCTTTTGCGCTCTCTCTCCCCTCTTTTGCGCTCTCCCCCCCTCTTTTGCTCTCTCTCTCCTCCTCTTTTGCTCTCTCCCCCCTCTTCTGCTCTCTCCCCTCTTTTTTGCTCTCTCTGTCTCCCCCTCTCTTTTGCTCTCTCTCCCCCCTCTTTTGCTCTCTCTCTCTCTCTCTCTCTCTCCCCCTCTCTTTTGCTCTCTCTCTCCCCCTCTCTTTTGCTCTCTCTCTCCACTCTCTTTTGCTCTCTCTCCCCACCTTCTTTTGCTCTCTCCCCCCCTCTTTTGCTCTCTCTTCTCTCTTTTGCTCTCTCTCTTCTCTCTTTTGCTCTCTCTCTCTCCCCCCTCTTTTGCTCTCTCCCCCTCTCGTTTGCTCACTTTCTCTCTTTCCCCCCTCTCTTTTGCTCTTTCCCTCCTCTCTTTTGGTCTCTCCCCCCTCTCTTTTGGTCTATCTCTCTCCCCTCTGTTTTGCTCTCCCCTCTATTTTTCTCTTTCACTTGACCATGCTGCTGTCAGCATGGCTGCTCCCATCGGCCATGCCCCTTCACGCACACTCCCGCCTGGCCATGCCCCCTCGCCACGCTCGTCGGCCATGCCCCCATCATGGCACGCCCAGCCACGCCCCATCACGGCACGCCCGGTCACACCCAATCACATCACGCCCAGACCACATCCCCAGCAGGCAGCTTCCACAGTGCGCACTCAAGGCCAGGTTTGTCCTTGTGTAGTCTCTACTGCGCATGACTGCATCTGACTCTCTCTCTCCCCCCTCTCTTTTGCTCTCTCTCCCCCTCTCTTTTGCTCTCTCTCCCCCCTCTCTTTTGTGCTCTCTCCCCCTCTCTTTTGCGCTATCTCCCCCTCTCTTTTGCTCTCTCTCTCCCCCCTCTCTTTTGCTCTCTCTCCCCCTCTCTTTTGCTCTCTCTCTCCCCCTTCTCTTTTGTGTTCTCTCTCCCCCCTCTTTTGCGCTCTCTCTCTCCCCCTCTCTTTTAAGCTCTCTCTCACCCTCTTTTGTGCTCTCTCTCCCTCTTTTGTGCTCTCTCTCTCCCCCTCTTTTGCAATCTCTCTCTCCCCCTCTTTTGCGCACTCTCTCCCCCTCTTTTGCTCTCTCCCCCCCTCTTTTGCTCTCTCTTTCCACCGCTCTTTTGCTCTCTCTCTCTTCCCCTCTTTTGCTCCCCCCCTCTTTTGCTCTCTCCCCCCCCCCCTCTTTACTCTCTCTCTCTCTCCCCCCTCTTTCGCGCTCTCTCTCCCCCTCTTTTGCGCTCTCTCTCTCCCCCTCTTTTGCGCTCTCTCTCTCCCCCTCTTTTGCGCCCTCCCCCTCTTTTGCTCTCTCTCTCCCCTCTCTTTTGCTCTCTCTCTCCTCCTCTTTTGCTCTCTCCCCCCTCTTCTGCTCTCTACCCTCTTTTTTGCTCTCTCTCTCTCCCCCTCTCTTTTGCTCGCTCTCTCTCTCTCTCCCCCTCTCTTTTGCTCTCTCTCACTTGACCATGCTGATGTCAGCACAGCTGCTCCCATCGGCCACTCCCCTTTACGCGCGCTCCCGCCTGGCCACGCCCTCTCGCCACGCTCGCCGGCCATGCCCCCATCATGGTACGCCCAGCCACGCCCCATCATGGCATGCCCGGTCACACCCAATCATGTCACACCCAGGCCACGTCCCCAACAGGCAGCTTCCACAGTGCGCACTCAAGGCCAGGTATGTTTGTCCTCGTGCAGTCTCTACTGCGCATGACTGCATCTGACAAACATACCTGGCCTTTTATTATATAGGATAAGTGTTATTTAGCCTATTTTGAATGTGATATCCAAATATTTGTTTACATTTGTTATCGAATATTGAATATGACATAAAACAATGGGGCCTATCTATCAAGCTCTGAATGGAGCTTGATGCCCCGTGTTTCTGGTGAGCCTGCAGGCTCGCCAGAAACAGCAGTTTCTCCATAACCCTGTCCGCCTGCTCTGAGCAAGCGGACAGACATCGCCGGAATTCACACCCCCTGCTGGTGGCCGATTGGCCACGAGTCTGCAGGGGGCGGCGTTGCACCAGCAACTCACAAGAGCTACTGGTGCAATGCTGAATACGGAGAGCGTATTGCTCTCCGCATTCAGCGATGCCTGTCGGATCAGACATATGATAAATAGGCCTCATAATATTCAACTTTCAGCAGAAATATTGTTTGACTGGAGCAATACAAGTAAAATTGCTAAAACATCTGTTTAAAGTAATATTGTTATATTTTATATATATATATATACACACGCACATATATATTTATATATATAAATACATATACCCACACACACGTATATATATATTTATATATATATATATATATATATATATATATATATATATATATACCCACACACGTATATATGTGTGTGTGTGTATATATATATATATATATATATATATATATATATATATATATATATATATATATATATATATATATAGTATTTATTACCCTTGAGCATCTAAATGAAGCTATTGACTTGGAAGTCAAAGGGTTAAAAGATTTTAAAGATTTTGTCATCAAAATGTTTAAAAATTAGGGCAAACACTGCAAAAAAGCTTTATCCAGGCAATTCCCTTTGGTCTCAGCTTGAGTGGAAATTAATATTTAGTATCTTATTTCAAATTGCTTCAGATCTAAATACTTCTTTTGCATGAACTCAATGTTTCAAGTAAAATACAATTATTTTTTTTCAGCTGAATAAAGACTAAATAAAGCTGCAGTTATTTTATAATATCCTACATACACAATTAAAATCAGTCATTTTGTAAGAAATATTTGTGGTGTTTTGCAGTCCAGAGACACATTCTTTGAACAGTTTTTTTTAATGTTTTTATCTATCATATCCAATTTACTGTAGCCAATTAGGGATAGATAGAAATAAGCTCTTGCAATAATCAAGCAATCACCATGTAACATTTTAAATGATAAGATTTCTTAATCCTTTAGGCCTAGATTTGGAGTTCGGCGGTAGCCGTCAAAACCAGCGTTAGAGGCTCCTAACGCTGGTTTTGGCCGCCCGCTGGTATTTGGAGTCAGTGATTAAAGGGTCTAACGCTCACTTTTCAGCCGCGACTTTTCCATACCGCAGATCCCCTTACGCCATTTGCGTATCCTATCTTTTCAATGGGATCTTTCTAACGCCGGTATTTAGAGTCGTTTCTGAAGTGAGCGTTAGAGCTCTAACGACAAAACTCCAGCCGCCGGAAAATAGCAGGAGTTAAGAGCTTTCTGGGCTAACGCCGGTTCATAAAGCTCTTAACTACTGTACCCTAAAGTACACTAACACCCATAAACTACCTATGTACCCCTAAACCGAGCTCCCCCCACATCGCCGCCACTCGATTAAAATTTTTTAACCCCTAATCTGCCGATCGCCACCTACGTTATACTTATGTACCCCTAATCTGCTGCCCCTAACCCCGCCGACCCCTGTATTACATTTATTAACCCCTAACCTGCCCCCCACAACGTCGCCGCCAGCTACTTAAAATAATTAACCCCTAATCTTCCGACCGCAAAGCGCCGCCACCTACGTTATCCCTATGTACCCCTAATCTGCTGCCCCTAACACCGCCGACCCCTATATTATATTTATTAACCCCTAATCTGCCCCCCCTCAACGTCGCCGACACCTGCCTACACTTATTAACCCCTAATCTGCCGAGCGGACCTGAGCGCTACTATAATAAAGTTATTAACCCCTAACCCGCCTCACTAACCCTATAATAAATAGTATTAACCCCCTAATCTGCCCTCCCTAACATCGCCGACACCTAACTTCAATTATTAACCCCTAATGTGCCGACCGGAGCTCACCGCTATTCTAATAAATGTATTAACCCCTAAAGCTACGTCTAACCCTAACACTAACACCCCCCTAACTTAAATATAATTTACATCTAACGAAATAAATTAACTCTTATTAAATAAATGATTCCTATTTAAAGCTAAATACTTACCTGTAAAATAAATCCTAATATAGCTACAATATAAATTATAATTATATTCTAGCTATTTTAGGATTAATATTTATTTTACAGGCAACTTTGTAATTATTTTAACCAGGTACAATAGCTATTAAATAGTTAAGAACTATTTAATAGTTACCTAGTTAAAATAATAACAAAATTACCTGTAAAATAAATCCTAACCTAAGATATAATTAAACCTAACACTACCCTATCAATAAAATAATTAAATAAACTACCTACAATTAACCTACAATTAACCTAACACTACACTATCAATAAATTAATTAAACACAATTCCTACAAATAAATACAATTAAATAAACTTGCTAAAGTACAAAAAATAAAAAAGAACTAAGTTACAAAAAATAAAAAAATATTTACAAACATAAGAAAAATATTACAACAATTTTAAACTAATTACACCTACTCTAAGCCCCCTAATAAAATAACAAAGACCCCCAAAATAATAAATTCCCTACCCTATTCTAAATTAAAAAAGTTACAAGCTCTTTTACCTTACCAGCCCTGAACAGGGCCCTTTGCGGGGCATGCCCCAAGAATTTCAGCTCTTTTGCCTGTAAAAGAATAAATACAATACCCCCCCCCAACATTACAACCCACCACCCACATACCCCTAATCTAACCCAAAACCCCCCTTAAATAAACCTAACACTAAGCCCCTGAAGATCTTCCTACCTTGTCTTCACCATCCAGGTTCACCGATCCGTCCTGAAGAGCTCCTCCGATGTCCTGATCCAAGCCCAAGCGGGGGGCTGAAGAGGTCCATGATCCGGTCAAAGTCTTCATCCAAGCGGGGCAGAAGAGGATCTTCCATCCGATTGAAGTCTTCATCCAGGCGGCATCTTCTATGGTCTTCCATCCGGAGCGAAGCGGCAGGATCCTGAAGACCTCCAGCGCGGAACATCCATCCGGACCGACGACTGAATGACGAATGACTGTTCCTTTAAGGGACGTCATCCAAGATGGCGTCCCTCGAATTCCGATTGGCTGATAGGATTCTATCAGCCAATCGGAATTAAGGTAGGAATTTTCTGATTGGCTGATGGAATGCGAGCTCAATCTGATTGGCTGATTGGATCAGCCAATCGGATTGAACTAGATTCTGATTGGCTGATTCCATCAGCCAATCAGAAAATTCCTACCTTAATTCCGATTGGCTGATAGAATCCTATCAGCCAATCGGAATTTGAGGGACGCCATCTTGGATGACGTCCCTTAAAGGAACAGTCATTCGTCGTTCAGTCGTCGGTCCGGATGGATGTTCCGCGCTGGAGGTCTTCAGGATCCTGCCGCTTCGCTCCGGATGGAAGACCATAGAAGAAGCTTGTAACTTTTTTAATTTAGAATAGGGTAGGGAATTTATTATTTTGGGGGTCTTTGTTATTTTATTAGGGGGCTTAGAGTAGGTGTAATTAGTTTAAAATTGTTGTAATATTTTTCTTATGTTTGTAAATATTTTTTTATTTTTTGTAACTTAGTTCTTTTTTATTTTTTGTACTTTAGCAAGTTTATTTAATTGTATTTATTTGTAGGAATTGTATTTAATTAATTTATTGATAGTGTAGTGTTAGGTTAATTGTAGGTAATTGTAGGTAGTTTATTTAATTATTTTATTGATAGGGTAGTGTTAGGTTTAATTATATCTTAGGTTAGGATTTATTTTACAGGTAATTTTGTTATTATTTTAACTAGGTAACTATTAAATAGTTCTTAACTATTTAATAGCTATTGTACCTGGTTAAAATAATTACAAAGTTGCCTGTAAAATAAATATTAATCCTAAAATAGCTAGAATATAATTATAATTTATATTGTAGCTATATTAGGATTTATTTTACAGGTAAGTATTTAGCTTTAAATAGGAATAAGTTATTTAATAAGAGTTAATTAATTTCGTTAGATGTAAATTATATTTAAGTTAGGGGGGTGTTAGTGTTAGGGTTAGACTTAGCTTTAGGGGTTAATACATTTATTAGAATAGCGGTGAGGTCCGCTCGGCAGATTAGGGGTTAATAATTGAAGTTAGGTGTCGGCGATGTTAGGGAGGGCAGATTAGGGGTTAATACTATTTATGATAGGGTTAGTGAGGCGGATTAGGGGTTAATAACTTTATTATAGTAGCGCTCAGGTCCGCTCGGAAGATTAGGGGTTAATAAGTGTAGGCAGGTGTCGGCGACGTTGAGGGGGGGCAGATTAGGGGTTAATAAATCTAATATAGGGGTCGGCGATGTTAGGGCAGCAGATTAGGGGTACATAGGGATAACGTAGGTTGCGGCGGTTTACGGAGCGGCAGATTAGGGGTTAAAAAAAAATATGCAGGGGTCAGCGATAGCGGGGGCGGCAGATTAGGGGTTAATAAGTGTAAGGTTAGGGGTGTTTAGACTCGGGGTACATGTTAGAGTGTTAGGTGCAGACGTAGGAAGTGTTTCCCCATAGGAAACAATGGGGCTGCGTTAGGAGCTGAACGCTGCTTTTTTGCAGGTGTTAGGTTTTTTTTTCAGCTCAAACAGCCCCATTGTTTCCTATGGGGATATTGTGCACGAGCACGTTTTTGAGGCTGGCCGCGTCCGTAAGCAACTCTGGTATCGAGAGTTGCATTTGCGGTAAAAATGCTCTACGCTCCTTTTTTGGAGCCTAACGCAGCATTTGTTTGAACTCTCGATACCAGAGTTAAATTTATGGTGCGGCCAGAAAAAAACCCGCGGAGCGTTAACAGCCCTTCTACCGCCAAACTCCAAATCTAGGCCAAAGGTTGCAAAACATACTATCTGGGGCATTTTCAGAGATACGTTTCAGGAAAACAGGAGAAAGAAAAGAAAGAGAAAGGAAGGAGAGAGAGAAGAGAGAGAAAGGAGAAAGACAGAGAGAGAAGGAGAGAGAGAGGAGAGAAAAGAGAGAAGAAAGAAGAGAGAGAAAGAAAGAGAGAGAGAGAGAGAGAAAGAGAGAAAGAAAGAAAAAGAGAAAAAGAAAAAGAGAGAGAGAAAGAGAGAGAGAGGAAAAGGGGAAAGAGAGAGAAAGAAAGAAAGAAAGAAAGAAAGAAAGAAGAGAGAGAGAAAGAGGAAAGAGAGAAAGAAAGAAAGAAAGAAAGAAAGAGAGAGAGAGGAAAAGAGAGAGAGAGAAGAGAGAGAGATAAAGAGAGAGAGAGAGAGAAAGAGAGAGAGAGGAGAGAGAAAGAAAGAGAGAAAAGAGAAAGAGAGAGATGAGAGAAAGAAAGAAAGTTAGTTCAGCGTTAAGTTTCATGTGCTATTAAAACACAGTCACCTAGATTACGAGATTTGCATTAGAGGCTGTGCAGTGCTAACGAGCAGTTTTTCCTCACCGCTCACTTAACTACAGCGCTGGTATTACAAGTTTTCAGAAACCCGTCGTTAAAAGACTAGAAGTGAGCGTTGAGCAAAATTTTGCTCATTACCGCACTCCAATACTAGCACTGCTTAGGTCAGCGGTGAGCTGGTGTAACATGCTCGTACACAATTTCCCCATAGGAATCAACAGGGAGAGCCGGCTGAAAAAAAGTCTAACACCTGCCAAAAAGCAGCGTAAAACTCCTTAACGCAGCCCCATTGATTCCTAGGGGGAAATAAAATGTATGTCTACACCTAACACCCATCTTATACTTATTGATCCCTAATCTGCCGCCCCGAAATCGCCGACACCTACATTATATTATTAACCCCTAATCTGCCGCTCCGGACATAGCCGACATCTACATTATAGTTATGAACCCCTAACCTGCTGCCCCCAACATCGCCGCCACCTACCTACACTTATTAACCCCTAATCTGCCCCCCCCAACGTCACCCCCCACTATAATAAACATATTAACCCCTAAACTGCCGCACTCCCGCCTCGCAAACATTAGTTAAATATTATTAACCCCTAATCTGCCGGCCCTAACATTACCGCCACCTACCTACATTTATTAACCCCTAATCTGCTGCCCCCAACGTCGCCGCCACTATATTAAAGTTATTGACCCCTAAACCTAAGTCTAACCCTAAACCTAACACCCCCTAACTTAAATATAATTTAAATAAATCTAAATAAATATTCCTATCATTAACTACATTATTCCTATTTAAAACTAAATACTTACCTATAAAATAAACCCTAAGCTATCTACAATATAACTAATAGTTACATTGTAGCTATCTTAGGTTTTATTTTTATTTTACAGGCAAGTCTGTATTTATTTTAACTAGGTAGAATAGCTATTAAATAGTTATTAACTATTTAATAACTACCTAGCTAAAATAAATACAAATTTACCTGTAAAATAAAACCTAACCTAAGTTACACTAACACCTAACACTACACTATAATTAAATAAATTACATAAATTAAAAACAATTAAATTAATTAAATTAAATTAGCTAAAGTACAAAAACAAACAAACACTAAATTACAGAAAATAATAAAGAAATTACAGAAATTTAAACTAATTACACCTAATCTAATAGCCCTATTAAAATAAAAAAGTCCCCCCCAAAATAAAAAAAAACCCTAGTCTAAACTAAACTACCAATAGCCCTTAAAAGGGCCTTTTGCGGGGCATTGCAAGTAATCAGCTCTTTTACCTGTAAAAAAATACAAACAACACCCCCAAAAGTAAAACCCACCACCTCCAAATAAAATACTATCTAAAAAAACCTAAGCTCCCCATTGCCCTGAAAAGCCACCCAAACCCTAATCTAAAACTAAAGCCCACCCATTACACCCTTAAAAAAACCTAACACTAACCCCCTGAAGATCGACTTACTGGGAGACATCTTCATCCAAGCCGGGAGAAGTGGTCCTCCAAATGGGCAGAAGTCTTCATCCAGACGGCATCTTCTATCTTCATCCATCCGGCGCGGAGCGGGTCCTTCTTCAAGACATCCGATGCGGAGCATCCTCTTCATCCGATGACTAACACAGAATGAAGGTACCTTTAAGTGACGTCATCCAAGATGGTGTCCCTTAGATTCCAATTGGCTGATAGAATTCTATCAGCCAATCGGAATTAAGGTAGAAAAAATCCTATTGGCTGATGCAATCAGCCAATTAGATTAAAGTTCAATCCTATTGGCTGATCCAATCAGCCAATACGATTGAGCTCGCATTCTATTGGCTGATTGGCTGAAGTGGATGCTCCGCATCGGATGTCTTGAAGATGGACCCGCTCCGCGCCAGATGGATGAAGATAGAAGATGCCATCTGGATGAAGACTTCTGCCCGTCTGGAGGACCACTTCTGCCCGGCTTGGTTGAAGATTTCTGCCCGTCTGAAGGACCACTTCGCCCGGCTTGGATGAAGACGTCTCCCGGTAAGTCGATCTTCAGGGAGTTAGTGTTAGGTTTTTTTCAAGGGCGTATTGGGTGGGTTTTATTTTTTGGTTAGGGACTTTGAGCTAACTGCCCTTTTAAGGGCAATGCCCATCCAAATGCCCTTTTCAGGGCAATGGGGAGCTTAGGTTTTTTTAGATAGTATTTTATTGGGGGGTTGGTTGTTTGGGTGGTGGGTTTTACTGTTGGGGAGGTTGTTTGTATTTTTTTTTTTACAGGTAAAATATCTGATTACTTTGGGGCAATGCCCCGCAAAAGGCCCTTTTAAGGGCTATTTGTAGTTTAGTTTAGGCTAGGGTTTTTTTATTTTGAGGGGGCTTATTTTATTTTAATAGGGCTATTAGATTAGGTGTAATTAGTTTAAATATCTGTAATTTGTTTATTATTTTCTGTAATTTAGTGGGGGGGGTTGTACTTTAGATAATTTAATTTAGCTAATTGTATGTCATTTATTTAATTGTATTTAATTTAGTTAATTTATTTAATTATAGTGTAGTGTTAGGTGTAATTGTAACTTAGGTTAGGTTTTTATTTTACAGGTAAATTTGTATTTATTTTAGCTAGGTAGTTATTAAATAGTTAATAACTATTTAATAACTATTCTACCTAGTTAAAATAAATACAAACTTGCCTGTAAAATAAATATTAAACCTAAGCTAGCTACAATGTAACTATTAGTTATATTGTAGCTAGCTTAGGGTTTATTTTACAGGTAAGTATTTAGTTTTAAATAGGAATAATTTAGTTAATTATAGGAATTTTTAGTTAGATTTCTTTTAATTATATTTAAGTTAGGGGGGTGTTAGGGTTAGACTTAGATTTAGGGGTTAATAACTTTAATATAGTGGCGGTGATGTTAGGGACGGCAGATTAGGGGTTAATAATATTTAACTAGTGTTTGCGAGGTGGGAGTGCAGCGGTTTAGGGGTTAATATATTTCTTATAGTGGCAGCGATGTCCGGTTCGGCAGATTAGGTGTTTGCGATGTGGGAGGGCCTCGGTTTAGGGGTTAATATGCAGTTTATGGGTGTTAGTGTACTTTTTAGCGCTTTAGTTAAGAGTTTTATGCTACGGCGTTGTAATGTAGAACTCTTAACTACTGACTTTAAAATGCGGTACCAGTCTTGACAGGAGAGGGTCTACCACTCACTTTTTGGCAGACTCATAATACCGGCGCTATGAAAGTTCCATTGAAAAAAGAGGATACGCAATTGACGTAAATGGATTTGCGGTATTGCCAATTAGTCTGGCCAAAAAAGTGAGCGGTACACCTGTACCTGCAAGACTCGTAATACCAGCGGGCATTAAAAAGCAACATTAGGACCGGCTAACGCTGCTTTTTAAGCCTAACACAAAACTCGTAATCTTACCGAGTGTGTTTCAGATTATGTATTTTTCAGTTATTTCCTAAAGCTCTAAAATAGATTTTACTAAAAGATCTTATAACATAATATTATGAATTTAAATAGATATTTGCATGAAATTGATCCTAAAAGGGATATGATACCCAAACGTTTTACTGGTCTATCTAAAAAGGTAATAATATATCAAAAGTTATGGCAAAAATTGACTTTTGGTAGTTGTCAGCCAGTGAGCAATATAGTCTCAGGACTTGTACTTAATTTTGCGCTTCATGGAAGTCTCATCTACAATTTAAACAGATATTACTTAAACTTTTTTTTTTTTAAACATACAAATATGTTACACATCTGTTTTTTTATATATATGTTTGGCACAAAGTACAGAGGCATGTGTCCCTTTATCTTTCATTAAAATAATTTGTTACGCAGAGCCGGCAGTTTCTGCAGGTGCACAGAAAAAAGCGTAACATATTGCTTGTCACTTACACACTGCTCTCTGAATGACATCAATATCCTGTGGCACAGATAGTGGTAATGCCTTGTTGGGCACTTAAGTGACATCTCTTTCCTATGCCCTTGATAAAAACCAGAAGGATAGATAAACACGAAGCCAGGGAATACAGCCAGACTAGGGTATCTGCTTAACCCCTTCAGGCAAAGACTAGCTTACAAACACAGGCTTTGCACCAAGCTCACTTGGCTGACAGAAAGGGTTAACGCTAGTACTGATGCAGAAAAGTGATTTCATCCATCAAAGCCCCTGTGTAGATTAACTATTCTGCTGCTATAAACAAGGACATTTATTATTTTATTGCCAAATTGTTCTCCTGTTTTTAGTAATATTTTAGTAATATACTTGGAGTCTTGAGTGCTTGTTTATTTGAAGTATTTTGATCCCAAAAAATTTTGTTTTGTTGTACTCCCACATCTTAGCTGGTCTCCAGTTACATAAACCTTCAGCAGCAAATGAATGGGTATACTGAGGGATTTTTCCAACTGACATAAGACTGGCATCTGCTACTATAGAGAGGGACAGTGGTAACATATAAATGTCATTGTCATTTAATCTCACTACCCACCTTCTATTATTTATATATTGTTTAACAAAGTAACTAAGGGTTTATTTTCATTAATCATAAATTCAGCTTACTACTGAAAACTGTGATATGAAAATCAGTACTAAGGTTCCATGATTTAGACAAAGCGTATATACTCAAACATACCTTCCAATTCACCTTTATTATCAGATTTACTTATGTATCCTGATATCCCTTGTTTCTGTAAAACAAAGCATGCATGCATTTGCTACAATGTTTGTAACAATGTTATACATATAGTTCTGGAGACACATGCACACTCCTCAGCCTATCTTAGTATTTATTAATGGAAAAGAACAGAGTTTCAAAAAGCATGCAATGAGAAAGACGTTTTGATAGGAAGTAAACATAGGAATCTACAATGAAATGTTTGTTGTAAACTCTAGTAATGGAATAGTATTGGAATTGTGCATTTGTGTTTGTGTGCATGTTCTGTATATATTTTTATATATATATATATATATATATATATATATATATATATATATATATATAAATATATATATATATATATATATATATATAGAGAGAGAGAGAGAGAGAGAGAGAGAGAGACAGAGAGAGACAGAGAGAGAGAGAGAGAGAGAGAGAGAGAGAGAAAGAGACAGAGAGAGAGACAGAGAGAGAGACAGAGAGAGAGAGAGAGACAGTGACAGAGAGAGAGAGAGAGAGAGCAAAAATGATGAGGCTGAAAAGACATGATAAAGCTTAGAAGACACGGTGAGGCTAAGAAGACATAGTGAGGCAGAAAAGACATGATGATCCTGAGAAGACATGGTGAGGCTGAGAAGACATGGTGAGGATGAGAAGACATGATGAGGCAGAGAAGACATGATGAGGCTGAGAAGACATGGTGAGACTGTTAAGACATGATGAGGCTGAGAAGACATGGTGAGGCAGAGAAGACATGGTGAGGCAGAGAAGACATGGTGAGACTGTTAAGACATGATGAGGCTGAGAAGACATGGTGAGGCAGAGAAGACATGGTGAGGCAGAGAAGACATGGTGAGGCAGAGAAGACATGGTGAGGCAGAGAAGACATGGTGAGGCAGAGAAGACATGGTGAGGCTGAGAAGACATGGTGAGGCAGAGAAGACATGATGAGGCTGAGAAGACATGGTGAGGCAGAGAAGACATGGTGAGGCAGAGAAGACATGATGAGGCTGAGAAGACATGGTGAGGCAGAGAAGACATGGTGAGGCTGAGAAGACATGATGAGGCAGAGAAGACATGGTGAGGCTGAGAAGACATGATGAGGCTGAGAAGACATGGTGAGGATGAGAAGACATGATGAGGCAGAGAAGACATGGTGAGGATGAGAAGACATGATGAGGCAGAGAAGACATGATGAGGCTGAGAAGACATGGTGAGGATGAGAAGACATGGTGAGGAAGAGAAGACATGATGAGGCTGAGAAGACATGGTGAGACTGTTAAGACATGATGAGGCTGAGAAGACATGGTGAGGCAGAGAAGACATGGTGAGGCAGAGAAGACATGGTGAGGCAGAGAAGACATGGTGAGGCAGAGAAGACATGGTGAGGCAGAGAAGACATGGTGAGGCAGAGAAGACATGGTGAGGCAGAGAAGACATGGTGAGGCTGAGAAGACATGATGAGGCTGAGAAGACATGATGAGGCTGAGAAGACATGGTGAGGCAGAGAAGACATGGTGAGGCAGAGAAGACATGGTGAGGCTGAGAAGACATGATGAGGCTGAGAAGACATGATGAGGCTGAGAAGACATGGTGAGGCTGAGAAGACATGGTGAGGCTGAGAAGACATGATGAGGCTGAGAAGACATGATGAGGCTGAGAAGACATGATGAGGCTGTGAAGGCATAATGAGGCTGAGAAGACATGATGAGGCTGAGAAGACATAATGAGGCTGAGAAGACATGATGAGGCTGAGAAGACATGATGAGGCTGAGAAGACATGATGAGGCTGAGAAGACATGATGAGGCTGAGAAGACATGATGAGGCTGTGAAGGCATAATGAGGCTGAGAAGACATGATGAGGCTGAAAAGACATAATGAGGCTGAGAAGACATGATGAGGCTGAGAAGACATGGTGAGGCTGAGAAGACATGGTGAGGCTGAGAAGACATGGTGAGGCTGAGAAGACATAATGAGGCTGAGAAGACATGGTGAGGCTGAGAAGACATGGTGAGGTTGAGAAGACATGGTGAGGCTGAGAAGACATGGTGAGGCTGTGAAGGCATAATGAGGCTTAGAAGACATGGTGACAAGCTTAAAACACCAATTTAAGTGTAGTATTAAAATATCTGAAATTTTTGTAAAAGTGACTAAAAAGTGTGTTTACTTTATTCCTGGTTGTAGTCAAACGTGAAAGTGTTGAAAAAGGTAATAATGCACAAACACTCTCATACAACACGCACCACACACTCTCATACAACACGCAACACACACTCTCATATAACACACACACTATCATACAACACACAAACCATACACACTCTCATAAAACACACATTATCATACAACACAAATACCACACACCATCATACAACACACACACACCACTTATACTCTCATATAACACACACATACCACACACACTTTCATACAACATACACACACCACACACACTCACACTATCATACAACACAAACACCACACACTCTCATACACACACACACTGTCATTCAACACACATACTCTCTCATATAACACACACACATACACACTCTTATACAACACATAAAACACACCACATACACTCTCATATAACACACACACAGTCATACAACACACATACACATACACCACACACACTCTCCTACAACATACACACCACACACACTCTTCAACAACACAAACACAAGTCGCGACCCACTAAACACGGTGTTGAGACCCAGTAATAGATTCTGACCCTTGGTTTGAAGAACCCTGTGTTACACTATTTCCTCTCTCAAAACCCCCTCTTCAGAGACTAATAGTAGCAGACCTTGTTATATTTATATTCATATTTAAGGTCAACTGTATAAACTGGACACTTATCATCCTCATCTAACCATGGCTTATAATTAGTGCTCACAGATACTTAGTTCTCTTCTGTAAACAACTAGCGTATAGATTGTAAGCTCTGTAGAGCCCTCTAATACTTCTGCATGAGTCTTTACTTGTTTTACTCCTATATAGCTCTATAGAATCTGACGTCAAATTACAAAAAAAGATAATAATTATAATAATAACAATGATAATAATAATACAAATAACAATAATAATAATATTAATAATAATAATATTAATAATAATATTAATATTAAACATTGTTTTGGTGCCAGGTGCAATCCAGTGACTATAAATGTTTTGCATATACATACTGAGGCATTATTGCATGAGTAGAGCCCACATGCCAATATACAGAGCCC
Organism: Bombina bombina; assembly: GCF_027579735.1. Taxonomy (NCBI): domain Eukaryota; kingdom Metazoa; phylum Chordata; class Amphibia; order Anura; family Bombinatoridae; genus Bombina; species Bombina bombina. The sequence continues at coordinate 25,038,086 of NC_069508.1, forward strand.
TTCCCTTAAAGGGACAGTATACACTAATTATCATATAACTGCATGTTATAGACACCACTATAAAGAAGAATATGCATAGATACTGATATAAAAATCCAGTATTAAACCATTTAAAAACTTACTTAGAAGTTCCCGGTTTAGCTCTGTTGAAAAGGTAGCTGGAAATCCCACTTTAATTGGGAAATATCAAACACAGACCCCTTCCTCTGCATATGAAAAGACTCTTCACACAAACAGGAACAAGCTGGAGTAGGTATACGTCGGTATTCTCCTAAAACTTTGGGGCTTGGTTAAGAGTCTGAAAATCAGAGCAATGTTTTTTAAAAATAAGCAAAACTATAGATTTAAAAAAATAAAAATAAACTATATGAGCTATATAAATGGATAATCTACAAAACATTTATGCAAAGAACAATGGAGTGTATAATGTCCCTTTAAGCACACATGCTTAAAGGGACATTATACACTTGTTTTTTCTTTGTATAAATGTTCTGTAGATTAACTATTTATATAGCCCATAAAGTTGTTGTATTTAAAAAATGGATAGTTTTGCTTATTTTTAAATAACATTGCTCTGAATTTCAGACTCTTAACCAAGCCCCAAAGTTTTAGGAGAATACCGACATATACCTACACCAGCTTGTTCCTGTTTGTGTAAAGGGTCTTTTCATATGCAGAGGAAGGGGGAGGGGGGAGTGTCTGATATTTCCCACTTGCAGTGGGTGTTCCAGTAACCTTTTAAACAGAGCTAAACTGGAAGCTTCCAAGTAAGTTTTTAAAAGGTTTTACACTGGATGTGTATATCAGTATCTGTGCATCTTATTCTTTATAGTAGTGTCTATTACACGCAGTTATATTATTAAACTTTATTTATGAAGTGCCAACATATTCCACAGCGCTGTTCATGGATACAATTAATTTAAATAAAACAATGATATAAAACTTTTAAGAGACAGGACAAACACATACAGGAGGAATTGAGGGCCCTATTCCTGTGGGAACTTACAATCTAGAAGGGTAGGAGGTTGAGAAACAGGAGGTGAGGACTGCATGATTGAGAAAGATGTTAATGTAGAGTTAGATGAGAGAAATGTTGTTAGGTAAGTGAAATTAATTTATTATTGAGTTGGGTGGTAGGCTTCTCTGAACAAAAAAGTCTTCATGGAGCATTAAAAGGAAGAAAGATTAGGGCAAAGCCTGACAAGATGAGGGAGAGTGTTCCAGAGGGTAGGTGCTGCACGACAGAAGTCCTGCAGTCTAGCATGAGAAGAGGTGACAGTCGCGGGTGCAAGGAGCAGGTCATTGTTGGATCTTAGTGGGCGGGTGAGAATTTTGAATTTAATTCTGCTGTGAATGGGGAGCCAATGAAGGGACTCGCAGAGAGGAGCAGCAGATACAGAGCAACGGGAAAGGTGGATCAGCTTGGCAGAGGCATTTAGGATGGATTGAAGGGGGGAGAGGCGGAAAAGAGGAAGGTCAGTAAGTAGTTTATTGCAGTAGTCAAGTCGGGAAATAACAAGGGAGTGCATTATTTGCTTTGTGGTGTTAGTGCTCAGAAAAGGGTGAATCTTTGAAATATTGCGTAGATGGTTGCGGCAGGATGTAGAAAGCAATTGGATGAGGGGAACGAAGGATAGATTTGAGTCAAGTGTAACTCTGAGGCAGCGGACTTGGGGCAATAGGGAAATGGTGATGCCGTCAACAGGGATAGAGAAGTCAGAAGTCGGTGTAGAGCTTTAGGGGGGGATAAGAAGGAGCTCAGTCTTGGACATGTTAATCTTTAGGTGGTGAGAAGCCATCCAGGAAGAAATACCAGACAAGCAGTCTACACGAGAAAGGACAGAGGGAAAGAGAGCAGGGTTGGAGAGGTAGATATGGGTGTCATCAGCATAGAGGTGATATTTGAACCCATAACTATTGATACATTTACCCAGTGAAGAAGTATAAATGGAGAAGAGTAGAGGACCCAGAACAGATCCTTGAGGTACTCCAAAAGACAGAGGCATTGTGGAGGGGGAGTCGCCGGCAAATGACACAGAAAAAGACCTGTGAGAAAGATAGGAGTGAATCCAGGAAAGAGCAGTGTCAAAGAGACCAAAAGAGCTAAGGGTCTGTAGGAGGAGGGGGTGGTCAACTGTGTCGAAAGGCAGCTGAGAGGTCAAGTAAGATGAGTATAGAGTAGTGGCCAATATTTTTAGCAGAGAGAAGATCATCGTTAGTAACCTTGGTAAGGGCAGTCTCAGTTGAGTGTTTGGGGCGGAATCCAGATTGCAGGGGGTCAAGCAAGGAGTTAGTGGACAGGAAGTGGAAGTTATATGAAAATTGGTGTATACTGTCTCTTTAAGCTGTATTAAGTTCATACGGTAAAAGCATGAGTGCTCCTATGTGACATATACATAGAGATAACAAAGATATACATAGTGCATGGAGACAAATAACTGCATGACATTAGGTTTAAAAAAGACAGTTTTCCCTAATTTTTTCTCCACTTTAATTTTTTTTCAATAAACCATTTTACCTGCTGGAGTGTATTCAATTGTTTACAAATAGCTTGTTTTACTTTATTTCGACATCTGACATAGCTGATTTTTTCTGTGATATCATTATCTATTCTGAAAGGGACAGTCTACTCTAGAATTTTTATTGTTTAAAAATATAGATAATTTCTTTATTACCCATTCCCCAGTTTGATATAACCAACTCTGTTATATTAATAAATGTTTTACCTCTGTGATTACCTTGTATTTAAGCCTCTGCAGACTGCACCTTATTTCAGTTCTTTTGCTAGACATGCATTTTAGCCAATCAGTGCTGACTTATAAATAACTCCACAGGAGTGAGCATGATGTCTAACTGTAAAAAACTGATATAACTGAGATAAGAGGCAGTTCAATGGCTTAGAAATTAGCATATGAGCCTACCTAGCTTTAGCTTTCCACAAAGAATAATAAGAGAACAAAGCAAATTTGATGATTGATCATGTTTAAAATTGCCCTATATGAATCATAAAAGTTTAATTTTAAATAGATTGTCCCTTTTAAGTATAGATTAAGGGGACAGTCTACTCCAGAATTTTTATTGTTTAAAAATATATATTATCCCTTTACTATCTGTTGAAAAGGCAGTTGGAAAGCCCACTGCAAGTGGGAAATAAGACACTCCCGTCTCCCCCTTCTTTTGCATATGAAAAAACCCTTTACACAAACAGGAGCAAGCTGGAGAAGGTAGCTGACGGTATTCAAATAAAACTTTGGGGCTTGGTTAGGAGTCTGAAAATCAGAGCAATGTTATTTAAAAATAAGCAAAATTATACATTTTTTAAAAAAAAACAACTTTATGTGCTTTATAAATAGATCATCTACAAAACATTTATGCAAAGAAAAAATGAATGTATAATGGCCCTTTAATATTCCCATTTTCATGTACAACAACTACTAACTCACGGCATTAATGTCAGCTCACTGTGCACAGAAATGAAGCTCAGATCTTTCAATCTAAACCTGTGATTTACAATTTAGTTCCCTCTATCAGGAGCACATAGTGAGGTATCCAGGTCGCAAGAGAGGCGCATTGTACGATTTTGTTTCTCTTACTGTACTTAACAGATATCGGTTATATCAGATTTCTCATGTACCTCGCATAACAGCTTGATTTAAACGCTCTAGTGTGTTATATTTTCTGTGTTTGCACCAATGGTTCTTTTACAAGTTATGAATGATTTAGTGATAAGATTTATTGTTTCATTCGACCCACTATGGATCCTGTGCGTGATTAGAATGATAACATGGTCCTGGGAGTTTGCTTATAGAGCAACTTATATGATGTTGCCAGCAGGTTACATGTACACAGAAAGTGATCATTTATAAAACACATATTTTATCCATATAGCAAAAATGCATCTTATCCAATTGGAAATGCTGCACTCACTGTGCTCATTTTTCTATGACTTTAAATCAGGTTTTACTTTTAAAATAGAGAAATTAACATTAGAAAAGTGCTTAAAAACAAACAAATGTAGCCAACATTCCTTGTTTATAATTAATGTGCCACATATAACCCCCCCCCCCCAATAGGTTAGAGCAATATTATTGTTTTAAATTCAACATTTAAAGGACCAGTAAATACATTAGATTTGCACAATCAACAAATGCACAATAAAAACACAATGCAATAGCCTTTCAACTTTTATGGGTTATGTCTGCAAACAGACAGCTGTCGATACCTGGGAAACTAAGATACATTAAATAAAGTACACATTTTTGGAAAGTACACCCCTTGGCGTATCAAACGAGGGGATACATGTATCGATAGCACAAAAATAGACAATATAATATTAAGTGGAATATGGCTCTTTGCTTAGATTTTTTTTTTTTTTTTAACAATGCAACTTATTCCATTAATATCTGCATGCCCCAAATTCATGCTATTAATACTTTTAGCCCCTCATTTGATGCACCAAGGGGTGTAATTTAGAACTGTTTCATTGCTAAAAACAGTACAGTAAATTCTAATTTCTAAGATGCTGTTTTGATAATTTATCAAATTGATATGCCTGTAATAAAACAGTGGAAAAAAACAGTGAAATGTTCTTAATTTCTGCTTATTTCAGACAGGTTACCTACTACAAGTAATTATCCCCACAAGTTCTGATGATAGAGCTTAGAAAAATAAAATTACATTCTATTACTTATTGAGTCAGGAGTAAAAAAAAATACACTTTTTTCACATTTTACGCACTATTTTTTAAACCTGATGATACATACACATATAATAATGGTATATTTTAAATCTGCGGGGTCTACTGAAAAAAACCCAATATATAGTTTGTATAGTTTATTCACACAAACTTTACTTCTACAAGTGTTTAAACATGAACTGCAACAAAAAGCTAAAAACCAGCTTAGCACACAGGTGGGAAATGGCTTAGCAGCCAAAGGGTTAATCCCATGAAGAGAGGTACCGGGTAAAGGTCACTATGTGTATCTGATTCACTAAGGAAACAAGTGAGCTGTAGAGAGGGAAAAGGATATAAAATCTAGATAGAGCTTTTTAGTGAATATATGGCCTTGTATTTTGTTGAGTGTGAACTCAGGGAGACATTATGTCTTATAGTGTTATGATAGGGAGAAGCTCTGTGTTATGTGGGTGGAGAGGACCTTCTGCTTAAAGGGACAGTCTACACCAGAAATGTTATTGTTTTAAAAGATAGATAATCCCTTGTTTACCCATTCCCTAGTTTTGCATAACCAACACAGTTATATTTATATATTTTTTACCTCTGTGATTATCTTGTTTCTAAGCCTCTGCAGACTGTCCCTTTATTTCAGTTCTTTTGACAGACTTGCAGTTTAGCCAATCAGTGATGGCTCCCAGGTAACTTCACGTGCACGAGCACAGAGTTATCTATATGAAAAACATGAACTAACACCCTCTAGTTGTGAAAAACCTGTTAAAATGCATTCTTAAGAGGCAGCCTTCAAGGTCTAAGAAATTAGCATATGAACCTCCTAGGTTAAGCTTTCAACTAAGAATACCAAGAAAACAAAGAAAAATTGGTGATAAAAGTAAATTGGAAAATTGTTTAAAATTACATGCTCTATCTGAATAATGAAAGTTTTTTTGGGACTAGACTGTCCCTTTAATACATGGGTATCAGGGAGAATGTGTGTGTTATAGTGAGGTAGTGAATAATCAGGGGCTATAGTTTTAGGGGCTGGTGTTACAACCTGGCTGGGAAAGTCTTATTGTGGAGTAGGGGAAGACACATAAAATGAGAGATAACGCACTATAATGTACAAAGGGCTACACATTAATTAGTGAAAAACAGACATTCTGGTGTAAACATACAATTTTCCTTTGTATTATAGCTGTTTATCTTTAAAAAAAAATACTTATTTTATTGTGCTTATCTCCTTCAAAATGTAGTAACTTCTGCAATCTTGGAACACCCCTATTCTGCTCCAAATGTGCATAGGACCAATGATTTGTGCATTTGCAGGTATGGCTGCTTCTCATTGGATCACCAGCTGTATCCTCATCTGAAGTGACATAGGACCACACATTTTACTATGTGTTACCTTTGCAGGAGTTAAAGATATTGTAAAATAAAGGAATTTGGTTACAAATAAAATGCTCTACACTAGAATGCCCCTTGCAAAGTGTTGGAATGGAAACTATGTCACTAGTGGCAGGTGCTCCTGGGGGGTGGGGAATCATTTCATACTACTTATAGCTGATTTTATTTTATATTCCTATTTCTACATAACTGGTTGTAATATTGTTGTTGTAATTATTTATACCCCTTGTTCATATTACATATAAGAAAGATATCTATTGTAATTATAGCAACCTGCTACATTATATTTTTCTCATTTTCTACTAGTAAAATATATCAACACTGTAAAGGGACCGGCATCCTTGATTTGAAGTTATAGATTAAAGGGACACTGAACTCAAATGTTTTGTTTCATGATTCAGATAGAGCATACAATTTTAAGCAACTTTCTAATTTACTCCTATTATCAATTTTTCTTAGTTCTCTTGGTATCTTTATTTGAAAAAAGCTTAAGAGCCGACCTATTTTTGTTTCAGCACCCTGGGTAGCGCTTGCTGATTGGTGTCTACATTTTAGCCACCAATCAGCAAGAGCTACCCAGGTGCTAAACCAAAGATGGGTCAGCCCCAAGCTTACATTCCTGCTTTTTCAAATAAAGATACCAAGAGAATGAAGAAAAAATGATCATATTAGTAAATTAGAAAGTTGCTTAAAATTTCTGCTCTATCTGAATCATGAAATAAAATATTTGGGTTCAGTGTCCCTTTAAGGATGATGATAAAGGAGTAGAGCCAAAATGGGAAATTACTTGATTAACATAATGTTATATAGAAATTTATAGAGAGTTTTTGTTATTTGTACGCCGATATTCTCTTATGATGTCCTTGTTTTATATTTTGTTTGTGTGCTTTTCCCTTCCTTCTTGTGTCTGTTTCATTGTTTATGTTAAATATACTTCATAAAAATGTCTATTTTTTGTCACAATTAGAGCAAAGAACATATAAAAAATGACTGTATTATTATTTGCAAAGTGTCTAATAAAAAACAGAAATGCAGATACATAAAACAAGAAGTTCCTGCACTGTAGAGCTTACAGTCTATTACTGATTGGTCTCTGACAGCTGTGAGAAGTGAGTGATCCTGCAATAATTATTGGAGGACATAATCGTGCCCAATAAGAGCATCCACTGAGCATAATAGCAAACTCCCCAGCAACTTGCAAGCTATACTGAAAAAATATTCTGTCATCCAAATGAAACAGCAACATCTAAATATGTTTATTTTTTTAAAGATAAAACGTGAGCTAATGCTCATTGGCTGATAGACACTTGCTGCTAATGCTCATTGGCTGATAGTCACTTGCTGCTAATGCTCATTGGCTGATAGACACTTGCTGCTAATGCTCATTGGCTGATAGTCACTTGCTGCTAATGCTCATTGGCTGATAGTTACTTGCTGCTAATGTTCATTGGCTGATAGACACTTGCTGCTAATGCTCATTGGCTGATAGTCACTTGCTGCTAATGCTCATTGGCTGATAGTCACTTGCTGCTAATGCTCATTGGCTGATAGACACTTGCTGCTAATGCTCATTGGCTGAGAGACACTTGCTGCTAATGCTCATTGGCTGATAGTCACTTGCTGCTAATGCTCATTGGCTGATAGTTACTTGCTGCTAATGCTCATTGGCTGATAGTCACTTGCTGCTAATGCTCATTGGCTGATAGTCACTTGCTGCTAATGATCATTGGCTGATAGACACTTGCTGCTAATGCTCATTGGCTGATAGACACTTGCTGCTAATGCTCATTGGCTGATAGGTACTTGCTGCTAATGCTCAGTGGCTGATAGTTGCTTGCTGCTAATGCTTATTGGCTGATAGTTACTTGCTGCTAATGCTCATTGACTGATAGTCACTTGCTGCTAATGCTCATTGGCTGATAGTTACTTGCTGCTAATGCTCATTGGCTGATAGTTGCTTGCTGCTAATGCTCATTGGCTGATAGTCACTTGCTGCTAATGCTCATTGGCTGATAGTTACTTGCTGCTAATGCTCATTGGCTGATAGTCACTTGCTGCTAATGCTCATTGGCTGATAGTCACTTGATGCTAATGCTCATTGGCTGATAGTCACTTGCTGCTAATGCTCATTGGCTGATAGTCACTTGCTGCTAATGCTCATTGGCTGATAGACACTTGCTGCTAATGCTCATTGGCTGATAGACACTTGCTGCTAATGCTCATTGGCTGATAGTCACTTGCTGCTAATGCTCATTGGCTGATAGTTACTTGCTGCTAATGCTCATTGGCTGATAGTCACTTGCTGCTAATGCTCATTGGCTGATAGTCACTTGCTGCTAATGCTCATTGGCTGATAGTCACTTGCTGCTAATGCTCATTGGCTGATAGTCACTTGCTGCTAATGCTCATTGGCTGATAGTCACTTGCTGCTAATGATCATTGGCTGATAGGTACTTGCTGCTAATGCTCATTGGCTGATAGGTACTTGCTGCTAATGCTCATTGGCTGATAGGTACTTGCTGCTAATGCTCATTGGCTGATGATAGTCACTTGCTGCTAATGCTCAGTGGCTGATAGTTGCTTGCTGCTAATGCTCATTGACTGATAGTCACTTGCTGCTAATGCTCATTGGCTGATAGTCACTTGCTGCTAATGCTCATTGGCTGATAGTCACTTGCTACTAATGCTCATTGGCTGATAGGTACTTGCTGCTAATGCTCATTGGCTAATAGTAACTTGCAGCTAATGCTTATTGGCTGATAGTCACTTGCTGCTAATGCTCATTGGCTGATAGTTACTTGTTGTTAATGATCATTGGCTGATAGTCACTTGCTGCTAATGATCATTGGCTGATAGTCACTTGCTGCTAATGATCATTGGCTGATAGTTACTTGCTGCTAATGCTTATTGGCTAATAGTAACTTTCTGCTAATGCTCATTGGCTGAGAGGTACTTGCTGCTAATGCTCATTGGCTGATAGTCACTTGCTGCTAATGCTCATTGGCTGATAGTCACTTGCTGCTAATGCTCATTGGCTGATAGTCACTTGCTGCTAATGATCATTGGCTGATAGTCACTTGCTGCTAATGATCATTGGCTGATAGACACTTGCTGCTAATGCTCATTGGCTGATAGTCACTTGCTGCTAATGCTCATTGGCTGATAGTCACTTGCTGCTAATGCTCATTGGCTGATAGACACTTGCTGCTAATGCTCATTGGCTGAGAGACACTTGCTGCTAATGCTCATTGGCTGATAGTCACTTGCTGCTAATGCTCATTGGCTGATAGTTACTTGCTGCTAATGCTCATTGGCTGATAGTCACTTGCTGCTAATGCTCATTGGCTGATAGTCACTTGCTGCTAATGCTCATTGGCTGATAGTCACTTGCTGCTAATGATCATTGGCTGATAGACACTTGCTGCTAATGCTCATTGGCTGATAGACACTTGCTGCTAATGCTCATTGACTGATAGTCACTTGCTGCTAATGCTCATTGGCTGATAGTTACTTGCTGCTAATGCTCATTGGCTGATAGTTGCTTGCTGCTAATGCTCATTGGCTGATAGTCACTTGCTGGTAATGCTCATTGGCTGATAGTTACTTGCTGCTAATGCTCATTGGCTGATAGTCACTTGCTGCTAATGCTCATTGGCTGATAGTCACTTGATGCTAATGCTCATTGGCTGATAGTCACTTGCTGCTAATGCTCATTGGCTGATAGTCACTTGCTGCTAATGCTCATTGGCTGATAGACACTTGCTGCTAATGCTCATTGGCTGATAGACACTTGCTGCTAATGCTCATTGGCTGATAGTCACTTGCTGCTAATGCTCATTGGCTGATAGTTACTTGCTGCTAATGCTCATTGGCTGATAGTCACTTGCTGCTAATGCTCATTGGCTGATAGTCACTTGCTGCTAATGCTCATTGGCTGATAGTCACTTGCTGCTAATGCTCATTGGCTGATAGTCACTTGCTGCTAATGCTCATTGGCTGATAGTCACTTGATGCTAATGCTCATTGGCTGATAGTCACTTGCTGCTAATGCTCATTGGCTGATAGTCACTTGCTGCTAATGCTCATTGGCTGATAGACACTTGCTGCTAATGCTCATTGGCTGATAGACACTTGCTGCTAATGCTCATTGGCTGATAGTCACTTGCTGCTAATGCTCATTGGCTGATAGTTACTTGCTGCTAATGATCATTGGCTGATTGGTACTTGCTGCTAATGCTCATTGGCTGATAGTCACTTGCTGCTAATGCTCATTGGCTGATAGTCACTTGCTGCTAATGATCATTGGCTGATAGTCACTTGCTGCTAATGCTCAGTGGCTGATAGTTACTTGCTGCTAATGCTCATTGGCTGATAGTAACTTGCTGCTAATGATCATTGGCTGATAGTCACTTGCTGCTAATGATCATTGGCTGATAGTCACTTGCTGCTAATGATCATTGGCTGATAGTAACTTGCTGCTAATGATCATTGGCTGATAATCACTTGCTGCTAATGATCATTGGATGATAGTCACTTGCTGCTAATGATCATTGGCTGATAGTAACTTGCTGCTAATGATCATTGGCTGATAGTCACTTGCTGCTAATGATCATTGGCTGATAGTAACTTGCTGCTAATGATCATTGGCTGATAGTCACTTGCTGCTAATGATCATTGGCTGATAGTCACTTGCTGCTAATGATCATTGGTTGATAGTAACTTGCTGCTAATGATCATTGGCTGATAGTAACTTGCTGCTAATGATCATTGGCTGATAGTCACTTGCTGCTAATGATCATTGGTTGATAGTTATATGCTGCTATTGCTCATTGGCTGATTGGTACTTGCTGCTAATGCTCATTGGCTGATAGGTACTTGCTGCTAATGCTCATTGGCTGATAGGTACTTGCTGCTAATGCTCATTGTCTGATTGGTACTTGCTGCTAATGCTCATTGGCTGATAGGTACTTGCTGCTAATGCTCATTGGCTGATAGGTACTTGCTGCTAATGCTCATTGGCTAATGGGTACTTGCTGCTAATGCTCATTGGCTAATAGGTACTTGCTGCTAATGCTCATTGTCTGATAGGTACTTCCTACTAATGCTCATCGGTTGACAGTTACTTCTTGCAAATGCACATTGGTAGATAGACACTTCTTGTTAATGCTTATTGGCTGATTGACACTTCCTCTAATGTTCTTTGCTCTTTGGCTGCTAGTCACTTCCTCTAATGCTTATTGACTGCTAGTCACTTCCTCTAATGCTTATTGGTTACTAGTCACTTCCTCTAATGCTGGTTGGCTAATAGGTAATTCCTGCTAATTCTCATTGGGTGATAGTCACTTCCTGCTAATGCTCATTTAGACACGTCTTGCTAATGCTTATTGGCTGATGGGTAATACATAATAATGCTCATTGGCTGCTAGTCACTTATTACTAATGCTCATTGGTTGATAGCGCCTTCCTGTTAATGCTTATTGTTAGTCACTTCCTTTACTGCTCATTGGCTGACAGGTAATTCCTACTAATACTCATTGGCTGACAGGTTCTCCTTGAGCATAAGGTGTACAGCGTATACCTAGATATTAGTTTATATTTAATTAGCTGGTAGACACTTCATTATTCATTAGACCATAAAAATATCAACAAGTTTAAATTCTGCAGTTTCATATGAATGAGAGAATATTTTCAAGTAAAATGTCCCTTTAAACCCTTCAGTGTGGGAGCTTTGATTTCCCCCTCTCCAGTCCTTATGGCATTAAACTCTCATCCTTATTACTTGTTAATTGTGGGAGATTATGTGCAGGTGGGTTTGTCTGAAGATATAAATAGCTGCTCAGTACAAGAAGTTGATCCAACAGCTGATTAGATAGCAGGGAGGGGGCCACTTACTGGCTGCCGAGATGTGAAATTACGAACAAGGGAATCATTTGCTGATCGCTGCTTCTATAGGGAGAATATGGAGCTGTCCTTTGCTGATCTCTGTTTAGTATAAAAAAGAAAATATGCATTTATCATATGATGGGGGATTCTAGTATATTACAGATAAAATATTCCCACATATATGGCCTGGCCTTGTGTAAAACTACATGTGCATCCCACATTATCTCAGCAGTCAACAGCTGAAAAAGAAAGCACCTTGGTTTTTCAGATCACATTCTAGCTCTCTGATGCATTAACCTGCCTCTGACACTCTATACAAAGTGAAAGTGCGTCAGAATGGATACAACTAAATGAACACTAAATGAGCTTAGTCGTGCTGTCATTTAGAACATGTGTTTAAGATGGTTTGAAAAGCTTGATTTAATATGTACAAAAAACAATCTATAGGTTGAAAATATATTTAAAAACAAGAGTCTTGCTCTGTGGGTTATGCTTAAAGGGATATCCCTGTAAATATATAGATACTCTCTTTTTTATTTGAGCATTTTATTTGTCAACAAATTATTTTTTTAGTATTTGTTTAACTCCTGCTAATTGAGTCAAAATTGCACTCCAAAATTGCTGCTTCGGATAAAGATACTGCCAGTGTTTGTAGCATTCTCACTTAATCACACACACATTTTACTATGTATTTAACTCACTTGAAGTAATAAACACACAATAAAAAATAGAAATTTGCATAAAATTATAATATTCTACTGAAAAAGATCATTTAATTTGTACACAATTATGTCCCTTTAATGAGAAAATATACCATTTTACTGGATAGGTTGTCTTAATGTGGAATTGGTAGCAATTAACATCCTGACACAGGAAAATCAACCAAAAATGGCGGTCTGTTAGATTTCGCAAACTAGCTGTGCAACGTTTCTCACGTTTTTTTTTCTGACACCATTATTTCTTGGTTTAATAAAAAAATAAAAAATAAAAAATGACTGAAATCATACTTTGTACACAATGAAAATCGGATCATCAGAACGTTAAAGGGATAGTCAAGTCCAAAATAAATTTCATGATTCAGATAGGACATGTAATTTTAAACAATTTTCCAATTTGCTTTGCTTTGTTCTCTTGGTATTCTTAGTTGAAAGCTAAACCTAGGAGGTTCATATGCTAATTTCTAAGTCCTTAAAGGCCGCCTCTTCTCTCATGGCATTTTGACAGTTTTTGACCACTAGAGGGTGTTAGTTCATGTGTATCATATAGATAACACTGTGCTCACGTACGTGAAGTTCCAGGGAGCCAGCACTGATTGGCTAAAATGCATGTCTGTCAAAAGAACTGAAATAAGGGGGCAGTTTGCAGAGGCTTAGATACAAGGCAATCACAGAGGAAAAAAGTGTATTTATATAACTGTGTTGGTTATGCAAAACTAGGGAATAGGTAATAAAGGGATTATCTATCTTTTAAACAATAAAAAATCTGGTGTAGACTGTCCCTTTAATTTATGATTACAATTAAGTGTTGGGCGCTTAAAAAATAATAATTATAAAATTAGTCAAACCTTTATGATGTTAATTCCATATATTGTGAATTTAAATAGTTGGTTATAGGGATATTAAACTCAAAATTAAATTCCCTCTAAATTAATTAACTAATTAATTAAAATGAAACAAATTTGCAATATACATTCATTATATTCATTGTTATAAAATGGGAATGGGCATTTTATTTTTTTGTTAACAAAGCAAACATAATCTTTCCAATTCAAAAATAGCAACGCTACATAAATGTCACAAAATTCAATTTCCCACCCCGAACTAACGATAATGGGTGCAGATATAGCCTTGATGGATATATTAGGAATATTTGCTCAATAGTTTTTTTAAAAACTTTTAGTATCTTAAAATTATTTTTTTAATGTTTTTTATTCATACCTCGTTTCCTGTTTTGGAGAGATTTGTTATCTAAAATAAAGAACAGTGTGGGAAATTAATTTTCATAGGAAAGTGGCCACAACCTCTTGCATCTTCTGTATACAATTTCTATATTTTAACAGCTCTCATATTGAAAATGGTGAAAGCGCTAAGTGACAACGTTTATTCATATATACATCTAGAATAGCATTTGTGGCTATTTCAGAATGTATTGCACATTTGCAAGGTCATTGGATCATTTGAAATCATTTTGAAATACTCTTAGACATGCCAGAAATGTTATGTGTCCATTTTGTTTTTGTGTGTGCGTGCATATGTGTGTGTTTACAGAAGTGTGCTTGTGTGTGTGTGAGGGTGTGTGTGTGTGCGTGTATGTTAATGTGAGTTTGTTTATGTGTATGTGTGTGCATGTACATGTGTGTGTTTACAGGTACAGTATGTGTATTTATGTGTGTGTGTGTGCATGCATGTGCTTGTGTGGGTTTATGGGTGTGTTTGTGTTAATGGGTGTTTGTGTATGTATATGTCTGTGAGTGCGTGCATGTGTGTTTATGGGTGTGTGTTTGTGTGTGTATGTGTGAGAGTGTGTGTGTGTGCTTGTATGTGCATGCATGTGTGTGTTTGTGTATGTGCGGGTACGTGTGTCAGTGTGTGTGAGTGTTTGTGAGTGTGTGTGTGAGAGAGTGTGTGGTTGTGTGTGAGAGAGTATTTGTGAGTGTGTGTGAGAGATAGAGAGAGTGTGTGTGTGTGTGTGTGAGAGAATGTGAGTGTGTGTGTGAGAGAGAGAGTGTGTGTGTGTGAGTGTGTGTGAGTGTATGTGTGAGTGTGTAAGAGAGAGAGAGTGAGTGTGTGTCTGTGAGAGAGTGTGTGTGAGTGTGTGTGAGAGAGAGTGTGTGTGTGTGTGCGTGAGAGTGTCAGTGTGTGAGAGAGAGTGAGTGTGTGTGTGTGAGTGTGTGTGTGAGAGAGTGTGTGTGTGTGTGTGTGAGAGAGAGAGAGTGTGTGTGTGAGTGTGTGAGAGAGTGTGTGTAAGAGAGTGAGTGTGTGTGAGTGTGTGTGTGTGAGAGGGAGAGAGAGTGTGTGTGTGTGAGTGAGAGAGTGTGAGAGAGAGACTGTGTGTGTGTCTGTGTGTGTGTGTATGTGTGTGAAAGAGAGAGAGTGTGTGTGAGAGTGTGTGTGTGTGTGTTTGTGTGAGAGAGTGTGTGTTTGTGTAAAAGAGTGAGTGTGTGAGAGTGTGTGAGTGTGTGTGAGAGAGTGAGTGTGTGAGTGTGACAGTGTGAGAGAGTGTGTGAGAGAGTGTACGTTTGAGTGTGTGTGTTTGTGTGAGAGTGTGTGTGTTTATGTGAGAGAGTGAGTGTGTGAGAGTGTGTGGGGGGGGGTGAGTGTTGATGTTGTACATACATAGTATGGGTGCATTTTCTGATATCTGCTCATATCTGCTACACTCTTTCCCAATTCAGAAATGGTGTTATTGTTTGGATTGTGGCCATTTCATTCCAAATAATACAGTTAATAAACACGATTAAAAGATTGGAATTAACCCCATAATTACCTAAATGCATCCTCCTTGTAGACTATTAATATCCCTATTGATTATGTTATGGCTATCAGGCCTATGATTCCAGCAGTTCTTGTAAGAAATGACATTGTACAACACCTGAATACTATACAGTTAAAGGGCAATCTACTTGAAAATGTTTATTGTTTAAAAAGATAGAGAATCCCTTTATTACCCATTCCCCAGTTTTGCACAACCAACACAGTTATATTAATATAATTTTTATCTCTGTGATTACCTTGTATCTAAGCCTCTGCAGACTGCCCCTTATCTCATTTCTTTTGACAGACTTGCATTTTAGCAAATCAGCAAATCAGTGCTGATTCATAAATAATTCAACAAGAATGAGCACAATGTTATCTATATGACACACATTAACTAGCGATGTCTAACTGTGAAAAACTAGAAAATGCATTCAGATAAGAGGCGGCTTTCAAAGGCTTAGATATTAGCATATGAGCCTACTTAGATTTTGCTTTTAACAAAGAATACCAAAAGAACAATTCCCAATTCCCCCTGTATTTGTTTGCTAAATTTTGTCTGGTGTCTCATATTGTACTGTCCTTTTTACCTTTGTTACCCATGGACAGCGCTGCGGCATCTGTTGGCGCTTTATAAATAAAGAATAATAATAACAAAGAAAATTTGATGAGAAAAGTACATTGGAAAGTTGTTTAAAACTGCATGCCCTAGCTGAATCATGAAAGTTTAATTATGAATTGATTGTCCCTTTAAATGAAAAATACGCTCTGATGAAGTGCAATAGTCAAGAAACGTGTCAGCTGTTTTCCTCTACATGTGAGTGCTGTAGCTACATTGTTTTAATATGATGCAATTAAAGGTGGACTTAAACCTAAATGCCTCCTCTTGGGATTATTCCATATCTATATCTAAATAAAAATATATCCAGGCCATTCTCAAATATATAAAATACGTTTTTTATTTAGATGCATAAAGTCTTATGGTTTAGGCGATTTATTATCCTGAACTGATGGCAGATTATGTACTACGTTTACGTTTTCCTCTTCAAAGCAACTCTTTGACTCACTCAGTGGAAACCCGCCACAGTAATGCTAGATTTGTTCAGGTAGAAATAGAGTTGGTTTCAGGTGCTAATATAACACTATTATCTGGTGCTCTCCAAAAAAAATACCAACCCAAAACTTTTGGATGCCACAAATTACAGTGTGTGTGCTTGGCCAACAAAATATCTAAATTCCATTGACTTTCTATAAATTAATTAGTGCTGTCATGTTTTCTATCGATCTCTCCTGCTGAGAGCAGTTAGGGGCAGATATAAAACAGGCAGTAGAAGAGACCGCTTGTAACATTTCAACATCCCCACAGAATTGCATTGAAATCTATTAGTATAAACATTAAAGCATATAAAGAATCATATTCATTTTACATTCAATAAAGACAAGTTTTTTTGCAATGTTCAATCAATCTCTCTTTTATTTAGACTGAACAAAATTATATTTTTAACAAATGTAATAACATTTTCCTTCATCCCTAATAGGCATGGGAATCACAGTTTTTAAAAAACACGCTTAAAGGGACAGTCTAGTAAAAATAAAAACTTTCATGATTCAGAGAGGGCATGCAATTTTAAACAACTTTCCAATTACTTTTATCATCAAATTTGCTTTGTTCCCTTGGTGGTATTTTTTAAAAGCTAAATCTAGGAAGGCTCAAACTGATTTCTAAACCGTTGAAAACCACCTCCTAGCTCAGAGTATTTTGAAAGTTTTTCACAGTTAGACAGTACTAGTTCATATTAGATAACATTGTGCTCACTCCCTTGGAGTCTGCACTGATTGTCTAAACTGCATGTCTGTCAAAAACACTGAGATAGGGGGGCAGTCTGCAGAGGCTTCGATACAAGGTAATCACAGAAGTCAAACATATTAATTTAACTGTGTTGGTTATGCAAAACTGGTGAATGGGTATAAATGGATTTTCTATCTTTTTAAATAAAAAAAAATATGGTGTAGACTGTCCCTTTAAATGAATATTTGATGGGCTGCAATATTTTTATATTAACATTATTATAGAAACTTAAATAACAGTGATTTTGTTAAAAGGGCAGTGTACTTTTTCAAGGAGCAGAGACGAGTTCACTATATTTAAAGCTGGTGCAAGAACACCCTTTAAAAAGTGCTGGTCTATCTCTGTGTCTCTCCTACCCCTGAGGTTCTTTTACTAATGCATCTTATTTAAATATCTTTTCTGTAGCTATTACTGCAGTCCTTACTTTTTGTGTGTTTCAATAGGAAAAGTAGCAATTCAGCATTACAAAATAAAGATAAAGGAGCTATTCGGAAAATATATATATATGTATATTAATTAATATACTCCAGCAGGTAAAATAGACCATTGGAAACATGGAGGGAATATTACAGTAATACTACAGTACACTGTTGCTTATAGTCACATGATTAATCCATCCTCCGCCTGGAACTGGTGGAGTCTGTGCTAGGTGACTCTAAAGAAGTCTGGGCACTATAAAAGAACAACTAAAGAATCAGTTATAGATAAGCAACAGCCACTTGGAAACCCAAAGGCTTCTTCCTCATAGACAATTAGAGAAGATTTTATAAATAAGCCTTTGCGTTTTCTGAATCTTCTATTTCATTGTGGGTTTTTTTCTATTATAAAGAAGAAAATATAAATTTGAATATAAAGTGTTTTTTGTACTTTGTGTGTTTTCTAACCATACTGTCTTATCCTCTTTGTTTGATAGGTCAAGCTGGGAGCTTCCAGATTTACGGGAAGGAAGAGTAAAAGCTATCAGCGACTCAGACGGAGTCAGCTATCCTTGGTATGGTAACACTACTGAAACTGTGACCTTGATGGGACCCACTAACAAAATCTCCAGGTTCTCTGTTAGCATGAATGACAACTTCTACCCCAGTGTGACGTGGGCTGTACCTGTCAGTGAAAGTAATGTGCCCTTGCTCACCAGGATCAAGAGAGACCAAAGTTTTACCACTTGGCTGGTTGCTATGAATGTCACCACTAAGGAGAAGATCATTTTGCAGACTATAAAGTGGAGGATGAGAGTGGACATTGAAGTGGACCCATCTCAGGTGCTTGGCAAACGAGCCAGATTAGTTGGGAGGACTCAGCAGGAGCAGCCAAGGATTTTAGGTCGTATGGAAACTATCCCACCCAATGCACTCATAAAACCTAATGCTAACGATGCTCAGGTCTTAATGTGGAGGCCTAAACGAGGACAACCTGTGATAGTTATCCCTCCAAAATAGAACTCTACACATTTTTTTATTGATGGACTATTTAGCACATGCAAATCCTCAAGATGTTTCTGACTTACAAAGACTACATATGGGGTTACAAGGCTACTAAACTCTTTGCTGTGATTTTGGATAACTTATCATGTGCACATTTTCTATATTGTATTTATGTCAATTATTTAAAAGCAAATGGCTTTTGATTGGAAAAAAACAAAAACATGTTTCTTAGTGCCTGTGGCCAAACAGAAGTTAAAAACTCTAGTTGAAATAATTTATTGACGTTGATCTTTTCAGTTTCTCTCTTGTAACCATTAGTGCACAATATGCAGATCTGGGAAATGTATAATTTGGTATCAATATAGACCCCCCCCCCCCCCCACACACCTGGCTTCTCTGCTCTGTGCTAAATTCAGCGGGATTTAAAAAATAAATGGTGATTGGCCCAGGAAACCATATTCTAGATCAACCCATTAATGTAATGGAAATATTAAGGGCTTATACAACATTTGGGCTTTCTGTGAAAGGGAACAATAGCAAAATCAGACTTAACATCATATAATACCTTCTGGAATGTGCTAAAATAATTGCCACAAAGGAACCACTGTTTTAGCCCAGCCCTGGTCCTCATAGTACTTTTTTAGCAGTATGAAATGAGATCTAGGGTTGCCACCGGACAGTTCAGGTTTCCATTTGTGTGTCTGGGTTTGAAGCTGAGTCAGACCAGAACGTACAAATGTCCGGGTTTGGTGGGAAACAGCTTCAGCTAGAAAAGGCAACATTGTGCAACATACTGCACATGCCTAGTTATTTCTCTCTTGTGTGGAAGTCTGTCTGAGTGTGGGAGTGTGTCTGTATGTGTAGGTGTCTTTGTGTGTTAGAGTTTCTGTGTGAAAGAATAAGTGTATATGTGTGAGTAAAAGAGAGAGTGTGTGTGTGCGTGCGAGTGAGTGTGTGTTAGTGTGTGAGAGTGTGTTAGTGTGTGGGAGAGTGTGTTAGTGTGAGAGAGAGTGTGTGAGAGAGATGTGTTAGTGTGTGAGAGTGTGAGAGAGTGTGTTACTGTGTGAGAGTGTGTGTTAGTGTGTGAGAGAGTGTGTTAGTGTGTGAGAGAGTGTGTTAGTGTGTGAGAGAGTGTTAGTGTGTGAGAGTGTGGTAGTGTGTGAGAGAGTGTGTTAGTGTGTGAGAGTGTGTTAGTGTGTGAGAGAGTGTGTTAGTGTGTGAGATAGTGTGTGAGAGAGAGTGTTAGTGTGTGAGAGAGTGTGTTAGTGTGAGAGAGTATGTTACTGTGTGAGAGAGTGTTAGTGTGTGAGAGTGTGTGTTAGTGTGTGAGAGTGTGTGTTAGTGTGTGAGAGAGTGTGTTAGTGTGTGAGAGAGTGTGTTAGTGTGTGAGAGAGTGTGTTAGTGTGTGAGAGTGTTAGTGTGTGAGAGAGAGTGTTAGTGTGTGAGAGAGTGTGTTAGTGTGTGAGAGAGTGTGTTAGTGTGAGAGAGTATGTTACTGTGTGAGAGAGTGTTAGTGTGTGAGAGTGTGGTAGTGTGTGAGAGAGTGTGTTAGTGTGTGAGAGTGTGTTAGTGTGTGAGAGAGTGTGTTAGTGTGTGAGATAGTGTGTGAGAGAGAGTGTTAGTGTGTGAGAGAGTGTGTTAGTGTGAGAGAGTATGTTACTGTGTGAGAGAGTGTTAGTGTGTGAGAGTGTGTGTTAGTGTGTGAGAGTGTGTGTTAGTGTGTGAGAGAGTGTGTTAGTGTGTGAGAGAGTGTGTTAGTGTGTGGGAGAGTGTATTAGTGTGTGAGATAGTGTGTGAGAGAGATGTGTTAGTGTGTGAGAGAGTGTGTTAGTTTGTGAGAGTGTGTGTTAGTGTGAGAGAGTGTGTTAGTGTGTGGGAGAGTGTGTTAGTGTGATAGAGAGTGTGTGAGAGAGATGTGTTAGTGTGTGAGAGTGTGAGAGAGTGTGTTACTGTGTGAGAGTGTGTGTTAGTGTGTGAGAGAGTGTGTTAGTGTGTGAGAGAGTGTGTTAGTGTGTGAGAGAGTGTGTGTTAGTGTGTGGGAGAGTGTGTTAGTGTGTGAGATAGTGTGTGAGAGAGATGTGTTAGTGTGTGAGAGTGATAGTGTCTTTGTGTGTGTGAGAGAGAAAGAGTGTTCGGGTTTGGTGTGAACTAAAGGTGACAACCCTAAACTAGATCTCTTTTTCTTTCTATTTCAGTTCTTCCTCATGAAACTCTTTTTCTGTGTCCCTTTCCTCTAGAGATTTATTTCTATGGTTTATCTGTTTGTCCTCACCCTCTGCCTCCTGCTACTTTCTATATTTGCCTTCATGGATCCTATACAATCTCTGCACAACAACATCTCTGCTTTCTGGTCAGCGTAAACTGATTTCCATACGTTGATGTATGAGGAGTATCTTGGCTCAGTTGTTGTCTAGCAGACCTGAATTTACTTCTATCCTTGTTTAAACACATATGGCCAATACAGAACCTTAAAGGGACATGAAACACACCTTTTTTCTTTCATGATTCAGATAGAACATACCATTTTAAACAACATTGTAATTTACTTCTATTATCAAATTTGCTTTATTATCCTGGTATCCTTTGTTGAATTAGCAGAAATGCACTACTGGGAGCTAGCTGAACATATCAGGTGAGCCAATAAGAGGCTACCGAGGTATGATTTTCAACAAAGGATACCAAAAGATTAAAGCACATTATATAACATAAATAAACAAGGTTTTTTTTTTAAATTGCATGATGCATCTGAATCGTGAAAAAAATGGGTTTCATATCCCTTTAATGAGTCATTATATTGATATTTCATTTAAACACCAGAAATGAATTACTGTATTGCAAAAGATCTGCATAAATGTTAAAAAAAAAAAAAATACATTTAAACTGTTCTTTTGTTTGCAAAAGTTGCATTGTATTGTATTGAAGGAGCACACCCCTTGAAAAGAATTATGGGGTTGATAACAATCCTTTAACAAATGTATCTAATCATTTTGTCTACAAATTCGCCATTTGAATATTTTAGTAGATAAATCACTTGATTAGCTTTTCTAAAGGATTTGTAAGCAATATGCGTACACAACACCTTATATGCCCTTAAAGGGACAGTAAAGTCCTTGTAATTACAAGACATTTCTGTTGTGCAGATATAGAATAACATATCAGAAAAGTCTAAATGTTTTTAACCCCTTCATGTCCGGCACAAGTGTTCACCATCGGAACAAAGTTCTGATGTAAACACTTACTGCAAAAAGGAAATCACGCGAGCGTCGATGCGATCACGTGATTTCAAGGCCAGGATCGGATTGTGGGGGAATGCCAATGTTGCTAGGCGCGCCCCCAGTCTGATCTTGAGTTTGTCAAAAAGGGAAGGCTGTAGGACACCTTATACGGTAGGACGTTCCATACCGTCCTTTGGCGTTTAAGCCCAGCGCTGTTAGGTTGGCATGGAACGTCCATGGAAGGGGTTAAAGCAAATGAACATCCTTTTTACTGTAGTTATTTTTCAAAAACCAAACTCCCCCTACCATTTGCCTTATATGGAGGAGTCAATCTGGTTTTTAGTCTGCAGAGAACTAGGCTAGTCATGGCCTAGTTAGTATAAAATGCATTGTATTTGCCACTTAGAGATATATATGTAGCAGGGTTAGCCTTGAGAAGTCAGCAGGTGCTTTTCATGCACCGAGATTAGAAATTGATCAATTTTCAGAGTTAAATTACATGAAATGGGGCAAAAGAAATAATAAAAATAATTGCAAAGTTGTTTAATTACGCATAACTAAACATTATCTCAGGGTGTTTATGTTTACTGTTCCTTTTGGGAAAAAAAGTCCCATTTAAAGGGACACTGCAGTCAAAATTTAGATGCACATAGATGAATTACATGTTTGAATAGAAACATATTGGCTATATACAAGTACTGGCAAAAATGCTTCTAGTAAAAGTTATGTGTTTTAGTATTAGCTTTGTCTCTGCACGTGCATGTGAAGCATAGCTAGATATTCTCAGTGCACCAGCATTTTATATACTGCAGCTGCTCAGTGTGCCAGTGGGGCTTGTCTAATTTCAGCTAATAACAAATTGAGTCCTTACCATATGGGACAAGCACCTTAGGCTCTCTGTGCAAGCTCTGTGTATAAAATACTTAAATACACTTTTGAAACAGCTTTTATTAGATGTACAGAACATGTATATTACAAAAAACTGAAATTTATCCATTCTGATCCCACAATAATACTTCTCCAGGACCCAATCCTCTTAAAGGGATATGAAACCCAACATTTGTATTTCATGATTCAGATAGAGCATGTGATTATAAACAACTTACTAGTTTACTTCTATTATCAGTTTGTCTTCATTCTCTTGGCATCGTTTGTTGAAAGCAGGGACGTAAACTCTGACAATTTCTGGAGCACTATATGGCAGCAGTTTTGTAGGAAAGTTATGCATTGGCAAGAGCACTAGAGGGCAGCACTATTTCCTGCCATTTAGTGCAACAGATGCTACCTAGGTATCTCTTCAACAAAGAATAACAAGGGAACAAAACAAATTTGGTAATAGAAGTAAATTGGAAACTTTTTTAAATTGTATGCGCTGTCTGAATCACAAAATAAATGTTTTGGGGTTCACATCCCTTTAAGCTACAATTGTACCAAAAAGTATAAAATTCAGAGTGTACGCACTGCCGCGGTGCATGGGCTGAACCGGTACGTTCCATGGGCAGAAAGTTCTTTCACAAATATCAGTATTTTCCTCTGAAGCTCTCACTGAATTAAAGTGAAAGTAAATCCTATAGCCAATAGCCGTGCGATAAATCTGGCTTGGCGCCCATGGGAGCCGGATTTACCGCACGGCTATTGGCTAAGAGGTGGAAACGGAAACGTCACCTCTTAGCAAAACATTTTTTAGCCTTGGGGCTGCTGTAGCAGCTAAAAACAGTGATTGGTTAAAACAAATAAAGGAGCTTTCTACAGGAAGTATCTTATACTTCATGAATGAAAGTGCCCTTTATTTGTTTCAAAAGTCAATCCTAGCGTTTGTACAACGCTAGGATTTACTTTCACTTTAAGCTGATGAGTTTGTCTAAAAATACTCAATACACTGATAGAAAAAAGCAAGTATGTGATACTAGAAGTAAGCATACATTGTAAATATACATAAAAAAAACATAATTTGCTTAAAGTGACAGTAAACACCTTTAGAGTTCTAATATAAATTGTTTAGGTGTGCATAATGAAACATCTTTGCAATATACTTATTTATTTTGCCCCTTTCATGTAATTTAGCTCTCCTCTGACAATAAGGCAATTTCTAATTCTCAGAACTTGAAATGCACCTGCTGACTTCTCAAGGCAAATAACTGCAGTAAAAAGAATGTTAATTTGTTTTAAAAGCATTAAGACTTGGCTGGTATTTTATTCTATAGCAACACAACAGAAATGTTTTGTAATTACACTGTGTTACTGTCCCTTTAATTAGCAGTGTCAGGCACTCCATATCACATTTACTGTCCCATGAGATATTCTCTTTTCCAGAGACCCTCAGTACTTTCTGTGGGAGGCAGCTTGCCAGTCTCGGTGGCTTCCAGGATCAGACCCTTTTTTAGAGAATTGAGTGAGGTCTGGCCATGTGAGGGTTAGAGTGATGAGTTCCCTAATGCACAAGGATTTTAGAGAATAAGGCCCCAGAGAGCACAGGGGTCACACTCAAGAGCAGGGGCATATTTTTGCCAAGGCAAACAAGGCACAGGCATAAGGGGTGGCAGATTTAAGGGGGCAGCACTTTTTGACACTCATACACGCACACTGCACTACACACTCACTGCACTACACACACTGCACTACACTTACTGCACTACACACACTGCACTACACACAGATTTACCATATACACACTCACACTGCACTACACACACTGCACTACACACAGATTTACCATATACACACTCACACTGCACTACACATGCACACTGCAGTACAAACTCACCATACAAGCACGCACTTGAACATGAACATTAACTTTGGAAATGCCATGAAAAAAGTCACCTTACACCCTCACCAAAAATATTATATAAAAATCCCTAAAACCTGGGGGTGGGCAGCAGAAGTTTGCGTGCCTAGGGCAGCACAAAACCTAAGTACGCCACCGCTCCAGAGCCTGGAATGTGTTCCTGTTACTGGGTCTGAGATATAGCACAATCTGCAAACACACAAATATCTTACTTCAAAATGACACAGGACCGGGTATCCCATTGTATAAACAATCACCAATAATGCCTCACCTGTCTCATGAAACAGAACTTAAAAACGATTTTGTATTCACGCTGTAAATTGTTTAAATGCATGTTTGTTTGTTTTTTCACCTTAAGACTTTCCTTTACTTCATAAAAATATGTTTTGACATTTTTCAAATTGGATTTTTATTTAAAAAAAAATAAAACAAAAACAAAAAAGAATACAAGAAACTTACATCCATGTGTGTCAGCACGTTTGCAGGTTATAAAGATGTATAAATTCATTTTTCTTCTCATCAGAATCTCAGCTGCCAGAAATAATGCAACATAGTGTGACCCCTGCAATGTCACCTGAGTTGGGTACACTTGAATGTTTTCAGGGAGGGCAGTAGTCTTCTCTTGCATCCAGAATGGTATTTTACTCCTAACCCTAACTCTATTGCTAAAGGGACTGAAAAATATTTCATTTTCCTTGCTGCACCTAAAAAAAAGTCATTTTAAAATTTGTTACAATTTAGATTTTTTTGTACAAGGGGTTTTCCTGTATTGAGAGGCACGTCCAGCAATACAGCAGCAGGAGTTTTCCTTGTTAGCCAGTGAGCAATCAGTCCTTAAGGTCTAGCTGTACACAGGCTTACACTTCCTGTTAGTTGCAAAATCTAAATAGATGGCTTTAAAGGGGCAGTCTAGTCAAAATTAAACTTTCATGATTCAGATAGGGGATGTTATTTTAAAAAAACGTTCCAATTTACTTTTATCATCAATTTTGCTTTGTTCTCTTGGTATTGTTTGCTTAAAGCTAAACCCAGGTAGGCTCATATGCTAATTTCTAAGCCTTCAAAGGCCACCTCTTATCTCATTGTATTTTGACAGCTATACAGCGCTAGTTCATGTGTGTGACATATAGATAACATTGTGCTCACTCACGTGGAGTTATTTATGAGTCTGCACTGATTGGCTAAAATGCAAGTCTGTCAAAAGAACTGCAATAAGGGTCAGTCTGAAGAGGCTTAGATACAAGGTAATCACAGAGGTAAAACTTGTATTTCTATAATAGTGAAGGTTATGCAAAACTGGTAATCTGGGATCTTTTTTAAAACAATAAAAATCTGGTGTAGACTGTTCCTTTAACTTAAAGGGTGTACTCTAGCAAGCAGCTGATGGGTTCATTTTATTAAAAACAGCTGCAGGAACCCCCTTTCAAATGGGCCGGATACTCTTTCCCAACCTACACTGGGAGGCTGATTTCTGCTACTGCATCTTGTTTAATTAGCTTGTCTATAGCCAGTACCACAGTAATGAAACTTTCAGTATAGGTGGCGGTTTGAACAGGCAAACTCAGCTATTTCACAAATAAAGATCAAGGAGCTAATTGTAGAAAGAAAAAAGAATAATACAGCAAGTTAAATGGATCTTTGGGAACACATTACTGAGACATTTTACTGTACAATATCATTAACATTTTATTCAGGTATAAAAATATTTTGTTTTTCATGATTCAGACAAAGACTTTCCAATTTACTTCTTTTATCAATTTTGCTGAATTCTCTTGGTATCCTTTATTGAAGAAGCAGCAATGCACTACTAAGAGCTAGCTGAGCACATCGGTAGGCCAATGGCAAGAGGCATATATGTACAGCAACCAATCAGCAGCTAGCACATTGCTCCTGAGCCTACCTAGGCATGTTTTTTAACAAATGATAACAAGGCAACTAAGCACAATAGACAATAGAAATAAATTGAAAAATTGGGGTTTCACGTTCCTTTAATGTAATGCCTAAAGGTAAACTCTAACCATTTGCCTAACCTTAATCAGAGTCAAAACTGTAGCACCACTAGTAACAGCCAGTGCTAAAGACCTACTCATGAAATAATTCTCTGGTGGTGTACATTAATATTATATTAGTGATGGCTATAATTCAAACCTTAAAGGGGCACAAAATACTTTGAAATGGTAATATAAAAAAATGTAATTGTAATTATATGCAATAAAAAAACAAAAATCTTTGCAATATACATCATTTATTTCCTGTTTTCATTATCTCCTTTACCCTTTCATACACTGCAGACTTCACAGTAGGAAATTGTAAGTTTGCAATATATTTTCATTATTTAAATCTGAAAATTGTTGTTTTTCTAAATTCCACTGAGTTTCTGTTAATTACTGGGTGCGCTATGTTTAAACCTAAATGTTAACCCTTATCTCCCTCTTTCCCGCTGAGGACAATTTTAGGACAGCTATAAAACAGACAATAAAAGAGACCGTGCAAACAAGGCTGTGTAGCAAATACAGTAAAATTGTTAAAGTAATTATCTAACAGGGCTTCCACAATGCCTTGTCTGCACAGTCTTTTTAATTTCCTGTTTTATACCTATTTGCCCTCAGCAGGAGAGAGAGATAAGGGGGAAAATGTAAGATTAAATAGGGCAGCACCCTTTACTTTTTACAACTAGAGTATTTTATATCAACTACACCTTTACATGTATATCTTCAATATTTAAACTTATAGAGTTGTAAAAGAAAATACCCCTACATACTATTATCAGGCTAATCTTTGCTTTGAATACATCATTATGTATTTACTGTTTGATATCCCCTTTAAATATGCTACATATCTGTCCCTAATTGGTCTCAAGAGAGGTGATAAAATAACACTCTGCAAAATAATGCAAGTTTGCTAACAAAATAAAACCTTTTCTACTACAGTAAAAAGTCTACATTGGCAAGTGAGGTGGAGAAATGAAAAAGAATTGCAGCAAATGGTGTTAATATATCAAGAAAGATTTGACATTTGGCAAGTATGTAATAGATGTTTTATGTGCCATTATAACCCTAACACAAATCCTAGGACTCACCCTATGTCAAACTACAAACCTTAGCTGAAACTGAGGTTATTAGGTCATATTTGTCCAGCACAATATGAGTGGAAACACTTCAGTATACTGATGTGTTCTGACCTCCAAAAGTCTTACGGCTAGATCACGAGTTTGGCGTTAGCCTTAAAAAGCAGCGTTGAGAGGTCCCAACGCTGCTTTTTAACATCCGCTGGTATTACGAGTCAAGCAGGAAAGGGTCTACTGCTCACTTTTCTTCTGTGACTTGAGGCTACCGCAAATCCCCTTACGTCAATTGCGTATCCTATCTTTTTAATGGGATTTGCCTAACCCCGGTATTACGAGTCTTGGAAGAAGTGAGCGGTAGACCCTCTCCTGGCAAGACTCCTACCGCATATATAAGTCAGTAGTTAAGAGTTTTATGGGCTAACGCCGGAACATAAAGCTCTTAACTAAAATGCTAAAAAGTACACTAACACCCATAAACTACCTATTAACCCCTAAACCGAGGCCTAATCTGCCGACCGGACATCGCCGTCACCTACATTATACCTATGAACCCCTAATCTGCTGCCCCTAACATCGCCGATACCTACATTATATTTATTAACCCCTAATCTGCCGCCCCCGACATCGCCGCCACCTGCCTACAATTATTAACCCCTAATCTGCCGACCGGACATCGCCGCCACTTTAATAAATGTATTAACCCTTAAACAGCCGCACTCCCGCCTCGCAAACACTAGTTAAATTTTATTAACCCACTAATCTGCCTGCACTAACATCGCAGACACCTACTTACATTTATTAACCCCTAATCTGCCACCCCCAAAGTCGCTGCTACTATATTAAAGGTATTAACCCCTAAACCTAAGTCTAAACCTAACCCTAACCCTAACTTAAATATAATTTAAATACATCTAAATAAATTTACTAAAATTAAATAAATTATTCTTATTTAAAACTAAATACTTACCGATAAAATAAACCCTAAGCTAGCTACAATATAACTAATAGTTATATTTGTAGCTAGCTTAGGATTTATATTTATTTTACAGGCAACTTTGTATTTATTTTAACTAGGTACAATAGTTATTAAATAGTTATTAACTATTTAATAACTACCTAGCTAAAATAAGTACAAAATAACCTGTAAAAATAATCCTAACCTAAGTTACAATTACACCTAACACTACACTATCATTAAATAAATTACCTAAACTACCTACAATTAATTACAATTAAATTCAATAAACTAAATTACGAAGAAAAAAAAACACTAAATTACAGAATTAAAAAAAATAATAATTTACAAGAAGTTTAAACTAATTACACCTAATCTAAGCCCCCTAATAAATAAAAAAAAGCCCCCCAACATAATAAAATGCCCTACCCTATACTAAATTACAAATAGCCCTTAAAAGTACCTTTTGCGGAGCATTGCCCCAAAGTAATCAGCTCTTTTACCTGTAAAAAAAGAATACAATACCCCCCCCAACATTAAAACCCACCACCCACACACCCCTACTCTAAAACCCACCCAATCCCCCCTTAAAAAAACCTAACACTACCCCTTGAGCCGTCTTCACCCAGCCGGGCACATGTGGTCATCCAATCGGTCCAGAAGTCTTCATCCGATGGGGCAGAAGAGGACATTCAGACCGGCAGAAGTCTTCATCCTATCCGGGCAGAAGAGGACATCCAGACCGGGAGAAGGCTTCATCCAAGTGGCATCTTCTATCTTCATCCATCCGACGAGGAGCGACTCCATCTTGAAGACATCCGGCACGGAGCATCTATCCAGCACGACGACTAACGACGAATGACGGTTCCTTTAAATGACATCATCCAAGATGGCGTCCCTCGAATTCCGATTGGCTGATAGGATTCTATCAGCCAATCGGAATTAAGGTAGGAAAATCCAATTGGTTGATTTAATCAGCCAATCAGATTGAAGTTCAATCGGATTGGCTGTTTGGATCAGCCAATAGAATGCGAGGTCAATTCTATTGGCTGATCCAATCAGCCAATCGGATTGAACTTCAATCCGATTGGCTGATTAAATCAACCAATCAGATTTTTCCTACCTTAATTCCGATTGGCTGATAGAATCCTATCAGCCAATCGGAATTCGAGGGAAGCCATCTTGGATGACGTCATTTAAAGGAACCATCATTCGTGGTTAGTCGTCGTGCTGGATGGATGCTCCGCGCCGGATGTCTTCAAGATGGAGTCGCTCCTTGTCGGATGGATGAAGATAGAAGATGTTGCTTGGATGAAGCCTTCTCCCGGTCCAGATGTCCTCTTCTGCCCGGATAAGATGAAGACTTCTGCCGGTCTGGATGTCCTCTTCTGCCCCATCGGATAAAGACTTCTGGACGGATCGGATGACCACTTGTGCCCGGCTGGGTGAAGACGGCTCAAGGTAGGGTGATCTTCAATGGGGTAGTGTTAGGTTTTTTAAGGGGGGATTGGGTGGGTTTTAGAGTAGGGTTGGGTGTTTGGGTGGTGGGTTTTAATGTTGGGGGGGGTATTGTATTCTTTTTTTACAGGTAAAAGAGCTGATTACTTTGGGGCAATGCCCCGCAAAAGGCCCTTTTAAAGGCTATTTGTAATTTAGTATAGGGTAGGGCATTTTATTATTTTGGGGGGCTTTTTTAATTTATTAGGGGGCTTAGATTAGGTGTAATTAGTTTAAACTTCTTGTAAAAAAAATTGTTTCTGTAATTTAGTGTGGTTTTTTTCGTAATTTAGTTTAATGAATTTAATTGTAATTAATTGTAGGTAGTTTAGGTAATTTATTTAATGATAGTGTAGTGTTAGGTGTAATTGTAACTTAGGTTAGGATTTATTTTACAGGTAATTTTGTACTTATTTTAGCTAGGTGGTTATTAAATAGTTAATAACTATTTAATAACTATTGTACCTAGTTAAAATAAATACAAAGTTGCCTGTAAAATAAAAATAAATCCTAAACTAGCTACAATGTAACTATTAGTTATATTGTAGCTAGCTTACGGTTTATATTATAGGTAAGTATTTCGTTTTAAATAGGAATAATTTATTTCATTTTAGTAAATTTATTTAGATGTATTTAAATTATATTTAAATTAGGGGGGTGTTAGGTTTAGACTTAGGTTTAGGGGTTAATAACTTTATTATAGTGGTGGTGACGTTGGCAACGGCAGATTAGGGGTTGATAAATTTAATATAGTTGTGGCGACGTTGGGGGGGCAGATTAGGGGTTAATAACTATAATGTAGGGTTCGGCGATGTTAGGGGCAGCAGATTAGGGGTTCATTAGTATAATGTAGGTGGCGGCGAAGTCCGGATCGGCAGATTAGGGGTTAATAATATAATGCAGGTGGCAACGATGTCGGGGACAGCAGATTAGGGGTTAATAAGTGTAAGATTAGGGGTGTTTAGACTTGGGGTTCATGTTAGGGTGTTAGGTGCAGACATAACTTTTCTTTCCCATAGGAAACAATGGGGCTGCGTTAGGAGCTGAACGCTGCTTTTTTGCAGGTGTTAGGTTTTTTCAGCCCGCTCAGCCCCATTGTTTCCTATGGGGAAATCGTGCATGAGCTCGTTTAGCCAGCTTACCGCTACCGTAGGCAACGCTGGTATCGAGGTGAGATGTGGAGCTAAATTTTGCTCAACGCTCACTTTTCTGAGGCTAACGCCGGCTTGCAGAAAACTTGTAATACCAGCGTTGGCTTAAGTGAGCCGTAAGAAAAAAAGGAGCTTTAGCACCACACAGCCTTACCGACAAAACTCGTGATCTAGGCGTTAGCGTTCTTCTATATTTGGTTAAATGTTCTCATAGTGAGTGTTTGCTTCTGTCACATATATATATATATATATAGTAAAATAGTTCACCGTATGACTGTTGTTTTTGCATGACAAATGCCTAATCTGACATGTTTATCCTGCAGCACAGTGCAGCACTTTTTTAGTCTCCACCTCTATGACCATCAATGCACTCAATGGTTCATGAATGTCTCATCTTGAAGTTTTATTTCTATAGCAAAGCATTGCAGACTTCTTTGGCAGCCTGGGGTTACATTATGATATTTTGAGCTTTAGTACCAAATTAAAGATGAGATAAAATTAGGTGTTGGGGGTCTCTGCACTTTGTGTTGGTTTTTTTTTTGGGGGGAGGGGTTGGTAGCGCTCTCATTATCTCTGTCCTACTTGCACTGTGGGGCGATTCTAGCAATCGCAGATTTTGTAATATTAGTGCAATATCAAGCTGTGCATTTTTCCTATCCGTATAAACCTTCACAAAATATGACTTTAACACTTTTCCATTATTAAATGCGATATTTTCTTTCAACTAGCTGCAGTACAATTCTCTTTTTAAGTATATGATCCCCATGGGGGAAACAAAGCTGGTTTTCCATGCTATTACAAATATAGCTATTTAATCCCTGCACCCATGTCTCATAAAACATCTCCAAGTGTAAAGCCAATAATAATGTATTAGAGATATCAATCCTAATAGTTGTACAGAAGGGGCTGTCTCCCTAAGGTGCAAACACATATGATATCTATACAAGTCTTGCACACTATGTTGTGTTAAAGGATTAAAATCTGTATTTTATGCACACACAGCAGCACTTCAGTATTGTTTTGTATAAGATCTGCATACAAAATAATTATTAGTTTTTATAAACAATCAAAAGCTTTCATTTACTTAGTAAAATCTTCAGTTTTGTAGTCCATGGACATACCCCTTTTTGAAATGCCTCATGAGTATTTTTATCTTATTTCTGTTGGAGTGGGCAATTAGGGACAGATATAATGATCTTCTGCATTGATCAGTCACTCTGTAGCATGTTGCAGGGTGACAGTCTAGTATAAATTAAACTTTCATTATTCAGATAGGACTTTTAATTTTAATCAACTTTCCTGTTTACTTTTATTATCAAATTTGCTTTTTTCTCTTGGTATTCTTAGTTTAAACTAAACGGCAGACTCATATGCTAATTTCTAAGCCTTTGAGGGCTGCCTCTTATCACATGCTTTTTAAATCTCTTTTCAACACAAAGAGACAGAAAGTACAGGTGGGCCATATAGATAACACTGTGTTCAGGCACAGGGGGTTATTTAAGATTTAGCACAAAACAATGATAAATTTAAGACAATAGATAATAAACAGTCACAGTCATGTGATCAGGGGGCTGGAAGAAGGTTCCTAGATACAAGGTAATCACAGAGGTAAAAAGTACATTAATATAACTGTGTTGGTTATGCAAAACTGGGGAATGGATAATAAAGGGATTATCTATCTTTTAAAACAATAACAATTCTATGGTAGACTGTCCCTTTAAGTTTAGAGAATCCACTCCAACTTCTTAAGGGAAATAGGGAGAAAAAAATATTTTCATGTTAAATGACAGGTGACAATGTCATAATAAATCATGAAAGTGCATTACTTAGGTGGTTTTCACTATGCAGAACTACATATTTTATAAGGAGTTTCATGTTTAGTTTAAGCTCCCTTTATTGTTATATGACCCTTTAGTACAGATTAATTAGACCTGTTCTGGCTTTTTAACTCACCCCAGGGTCCTGAGATGTCCCCAGTAACTTGAGGACTCATCACTGACAGGCACAAAAATAAACATGAGAAAAAAATGAACAGTAATGTTTTGTCAAAGCAGTTTATATTAAGCAACATCCCCTGAGCACAATCAGGCCCATTTATCAAGCTCCGTACGGAGCTTGAAGGGCCGTGTTTCTGGCGAGTCTTCAGACTCGCCAGAAACACAATTTATGAAGCAGCAATCTAAAGACCGCTACTCCATAACCCTGTCCGCCTGCTCTGAGCAGGCGGACAGGAATCGCCGGAAATCAACCCGATCGAATACGATCGGGTTGATTGACACCTCCCTGCTGGCGGCCGATTGGCCGCGAGTCAGCAGGGGGCGGCGTTGCACCAGCAGCTCTTGTGAGCTGCTGGTGCAATGTTAAATGCGGAGAGCGTATTGCTCTCCGCATTTAGCGAGGTCTTGCAAACCTGATCCGCAGTGTCGGATCAGGTCCGCAAGCCCTTTGATAAATGGGCCCCAATGTGTTTAGTCTCTGGTAAAGGATAAAACTGACCAGCAAAGTTGTGTTTTGTATGTTTAGTATTCCTCTTTAAAAGAGTCAATATATTATTATTATTAGTATTATTTTTAGTAGTAGTAGTATTATTACTACTATTATTATTATTACTATTATATTATTATTACTACTATTATTATTATTATTATTACATTATTATTATTATTATTACTATTATTATTATTATTACTATTATATTATTATTATTATTATTATTACTATTATTATTACTTTTATTATTATTATTATTATTATTAATATTATTATTATTACTTTTATTATTATTATTATTATTAATATTATTATTACTATTATATTATTATTACTACTATTATTATTATTATTATTACATTATTATTATTATTATTACTATTATTATTATTATTACTATTATATTATTATTATTATTATTATTACTATTATTATTACTTTTATTATTATTATTATTATTATTAATATTATTATTATTACTTTTATTATTATTATTATTATTAATATTATTATTACTATTATATTATTATTACTACTATTATTATTATTATTACATTATTATTATTATTATTATTACTATTATATTATTATTATTATTATTATTACTATTATTATTATTACTTTTATTATTATTATTATTATTATTATTACTATTATTATTATTACTTTTATTATTATTATTAATATTATTATTATTAGTAGTAGTATTATTATTATTAGTATTATTATTAGTATTATTATTAGTAGTAGTAGTAGTAGTAGTAGTAGTAGTATTATTAGTATTACTAGTAGTAGTAGTAGTAGTATTGTTATTATTATCGGTTATTTGTAACAGATTCCGCAGCGCTATATATATTCCCCAATACAGTTTGCTATTGGTGCCCCTAGGCAATTGGCAATAATGAGCTATCTGGCCCTGTACTGCACTGTAGAACTTTGCATTGTGGGACTTAGTTCCATGATTTCTCAAACACAATTTAGTCACAGTGCTGCTTAAAGGGGCATGAAACCCAAAAGCTTTGTTTCATGATTTAAGAAGAACATACAATTTTAAAAAACTTTCCAGTTTACTTATATTATCATTTGCTTCATTCTCTTGGTATCCTTTGTTGATGAAGCAGCAATGCACTACTTGTTTCTAACTGAACACATGGGTGAGCCAATGCCAATCGGTATATATATATATATATATATATATATATATATATATGCAGCCACCAATCAGCAGCTAGAACCTAGGTTCTTTGCTGCTCCTGAGCTTACCTAGATAAACCTTTCAGCAAAGGATAACAAGAGAATAAAGCAAATTAAATAATAGAAGTAAATTGTGAAGTTGTTTAAAATTGTATGCTCTGTGTAAATCATGAATGTCTAATTATGACTTTACTGTCCCTTTAAAGCAGAAGAGCTCCACATGAGCAACTGAGTGAGGGTTATTATAATCAGTCCACGGCAAATGTGAAATTTGGACTTCTATTAAAATGTGGATACCAGACTGATGTTCTTTAATTGCTGTTTATCTTAGTTCTATGAAGTTATATATGTGAACTGCTTTATTACCATCTTATGTGTGCACAATATTTCATTGACACTGTGCAAGACTTGTCCCAAAGGAATCACCCAATGCTTAGTCCCATTGCATATTGTATGACAAGTATGTAGAAATAGGCACCATATACTATACTTTATCTTTTACTGTAAGTATTCTAAACTTCAAGTCACTAGGTGCTCTATTCTTTTTAAAACAGTGCACACACTATTGAACTTAAAGGGACATGAAACTCAATTATTTTGTGATTCAGACAGAACAGACCATTTAAAAAAAGTTTACAATGTACTTCTATTATCAAATTTGCTTAGTTCCTATGATATTCTGTGTTTAAGAGATACCTAGGTAGGCATCTGAGCACTACATGGCAGGAAATTGTGCTGCCCTCTAGTGCTCTTGTGAAATGGATAACATTCTAGTGAAAAAAAGGTGTTGGATGTCCTAAGCGCACGTGGCACAGCCTAAAGCCTGATCCCAGATCAGTACGGTAGCAGACTGAAAAAAGACAGTGGCGTCACTAGGGGGGGGGCGGGCCGCACCCGGGTGACACCCTCAAGGGGGTGACACCAAAAAAAAAATTTTTTTTTTTTTTTTTTTAATTTTATTGAAATTCAAAGAAATACAATGTATAGATTTTTTTTTTTTTATTAGAGGGGCTGGCATTTGTGAACATTGGTGGGACTGGGGAAGTTGTAGACACACAATTTTTTTGCCCCTTGAGCCAGTGCTGCAATTTCAACAAATAGTTTTCCCGGCTGCTTTTGCTTGTTTGTACTTTGCTTCTCCCCTGCCCAATTTCGCTATGAATGTTGTGGGCATGCCGTGGGGCTTGCAAAGTTGCGCTGCTAGCCTAAACCTGCCTGCCTATCTGTGCTCACTGCTCAGTGGCATGTGGAGCAGTGGAGTCACTCACTGCTGTGCTGTCTCTCTAAACGGGAACTGGCAAATCATGAGGGGATGCCTGGCACCTGACCGCATGACTGTTTGACACTGTCTTTAAAGTGAAGGAGCCACGTATGATGCCCACCAGACCATTACGGTTACGGTACACTAAGTGCACACTGAACAGGTAGGAGGGCGGGCGGGGGTCTGGGGGTGGGCAGAGTGCAGAGGTGATTGGCCATAAGAAGCGGTAGGCACGCGGCCCGGGGCTGTGCACTGACAGGCTTGGAACAGAGTCAGAGAGCAGAATTTTCATAGTTTGCGCCTAAACCTTTTCTTTAGTGATTTATTTTTAGAGTGCTCTGTTTATCTTTCATTTGATGCTCTGCTGAGCCAGGGAGCAGCTCTAGGCATGCGCTTTATAATGAATGCAGTGCAGTTTACATATTTTGTAAGTGTGTGTCTGAGTTTTTGTGTGTGTGTGTGTCTGAGTGTGTTTCCGAGTGTTTGTGTGTGCATCTGAGTATGTTTTTAAGTGTGTCTGAGTGTTTGTATGTGTGTGTGCCTGTGTTTTTGTGTGTGTCTGCTTTCCGGGGGGGGGGGGGGGGGGGGGTGACACCATAACTTACCGCACCGGGTGACACCAACCCTAGTGACGCCACTGAAAAAAGATATACAAATAATAGAGGCGGGAGTCGGCGCTAAAAAAGCTAAATAGGCAGGTAACAGATAACAGATAACATTCTAGCAAAGCTGATGATATACAGTGCTCCAGAAATGGGCGTGCTCCTAAGCATCCTAAGCATATATCCCTGATTTTCAACAAAAGATAACAAAAGAAAAAAAATTGATCATATAAGTAAATTAGAAAGCTGTTTAAAATTGTTGCTCTATCTGAATCATGAAAGAAACATTTTGTGTTGTATATCCCTTTAAGGGCTCGTTACAAGCAATGGTTAATGATAACAGTTTAAGTATAAAAAAACCCATGGCTTAATGGATCTGGGATTTAAAGTATCAATATTCTCTAAAACAAGCTATGCTATATGATGGTTACACATCTCCTACAGTAAATTCAAGTTAGTCATGCAAAGTTGGCTAATATGTTTTGAGAATAAAATATCTCATAAATTGATTCTGATTTAAGTGTTACTGACATTTCATACTAACAAGGTAAAATATATTTAATTGAGGTTAGAACGTTCAACACTTTCCCTCAAATTAAATTAATTTTTAGGACAAGAGCCAAGTTTTTACTAAATAGTAATATCAGTCTGTGATGTATAATAGCAAACCTGAAGATATTACCGCCTTAAAAATAAAATTAAATCAGATAGATATGTAGGAAAAGATTAAACTAGTTGTTTGAAAGAACAGTGTTATTTTTATTGTTGTTTGTCTAAAAAAAGGTGGCTTTAACAATGCAGATGCAGTGAAATAAATGAAAACATTCTATTTGGGGTATTTTTGTGCTGCTAAAGTGTGACTATAAAGGCTACAAAATATTTCAGACTATAAACACAAGAATATATATATATAATTATCTTTTCTGAGGAACTGTCTATGGTGCTGAAAATAATGTTGTTTTGTAACCAAAGTATTTTTGTCTGTGTTCAACTGTTTCTCTCTGACACTTTGTTAGCTTTGATTTATTTATTATGTTTCTCTAATCAAACTTAAAAGAGAGAGAAATCCTGAAGAGACATTTCAGCTGGTATTGGGAAAGCCTGACTATACTACACTTTCAATCAAAGGAGGGAGGAGTATTTATCATCAATTTAAAGACATTTAAAGAATTTGTTAAATTGCTCACATAGATGAAGATGGAGAAGTGGCTATACTCAGAGGGTTTTGAAGTCACTTAAGGTGTAATCAGATCTCAAAGACACTAAAAGGATATGACCAATCATGTTGCAATAGCACATTAGCTAAAAGCAAGTGCTGAGATGTTCATCTGGGAAATAAATGTTTCTCTGGGGAAGGTTAGACAGGGGAGAAGTTTTACATTTTATATTAAGGAGAGAGAGAGAAAAAGAAATTATGAGGTTGCAATAGAATTTCCATTATTCAAAAGAATTTGTCTCCCTAGCTGTATATTTTCATAGCTGATTTTAAACCACATCCAGGGTTTAAAAGTTGGTGAATGATTTCATATTTAAAAAAAATGGCTTTGTTTGATATTTTCTTGCCCCCTTGAGACCTCATTTTAACTGGCCTTGAATTGCATTTTGTTTCTAACTTTGTCTATTTACATTGCTAACATTTTTGTCAAAACTCATTTCATATGAAGAGTAGATTCCTTGTAATCTCTAGATTTTCTGCTGTTACAATAAATGAACATAATATGTGATTTTCTTTAACACATTAGCACATTGTTTGCTGCACTTGTTTTAAATGGATATGAAACCCAAACAAATTATTTCATGACTCAGATAGAGGATATCATTTTAAAGAACTTTTCAATTAAATTCTTTTATCTAATTTGCTTTTTTCTTTTGGTATCCTTTATTGAAAAGCATGCCTAGATAGGCACAATTCACTACTGGGAGCTTGCTGCTAATTGGTTACTGTCCTTATGCCTCTTGTTATTGGCTTACCCAATCGCATTACAGCTTCTTTAAAAAAGGATACCAAGAGAATGAAGCAAATTTGATAATAGCAGTAAAATGAAAAGTTGTTTAAAATTGTATGCTCTACCTGAATCATAAGAGGGGAAACACTGTGTTTTATGTCTCTTAAACACTTCACCCCTTTTCACCCACCACTTTTTGCTTTACTTGGAAGAGCAAATTCAGATTTGCAACTGGAGTACACATAGCTAGACACTGTCATTTTGGGGTCAACCAGAATCCTTTACACCAGGTTTTCTAATCATTTTTCAAACAAATTCACCATTAAAATATAAGGAGATTTTTGTAAATAAATAATTTGATAAATTTATCTAAAGGATTACGATCTACGCCTTTGTTAGCAAAATGTCTGTTTTGCAGTTTGTTAACAGATAAACTCTACTGAGCACAATAAGGTACAGATATCTAGCAGGGTTTGGTGTATACTTCCAGTTCTCAGAACTGCGCTATCCTGACCTGAAAATATGAATATTTCACATTTCAATGTTCTTCACATAGAAGAATATGTTCTATTTATTCATAAATACATATTTATACATATATCTGATGGTATTTTGGTACAATATAAACAGATATATGTAAATCAATATAAATTGTTGCACAGGAAATTAGCACATCTAGGCAAGTGTCCCCGCTGCTTTCACCCAGAAACACTCCATATACACTGTTGCCAATGCACAAGAGGATTCTGGGTGATATATGCAAATTAGATATACAACATCTCAGATTTTTTGCTCCAATACTGTGTTAACACACAGCAATTAAGTGTTGATATGTTGTATATCTAATTTGCATATCTCACCCAGAATCCTCTTGTGCATTGGCAACAGTGTATATGGAGTGTTTCTGGGTGAAAGCAAGCGGGGACACTTGCCTAGATGTGCTAATTTCCTGTGCAACAATTTATATTGATTTACTTTAGTGACATGGAGGATTTTAATTGCAGATTTTTATCTCCACCATTATGTTAATGAATTCAGATATATGTAGGAATATCTATTTTATAAATACAAAGAACATATTCTATGTGCAGAACATTGGAATGTGAAATATTTACAGTAAATATATAGTAAAAACCTTAATTAAATATGAATATTGCATAAATATAGTTTTACATGTTTTCATCTACTTGACTGCAAAGGGCTGCACTGCACTTATATACGGTATATATGTCTGTATGTGTGTACATTTGTATTTATGTGTTTATATGTGTATTTATGTCTGTATGTGTGTACATTTGTATTTATGTGTTTATATGTGTATTTATGTCTGTATGTGTGTACATTTGTATTTATGTGTTTATATGTGTATTTATGTCTGTATGTGTGTACATTTGTATTTATGTGTTTATATGTGTATTTATGTCTGTATGTGTGTACATTTGTATTTATGTGTTTATATGTGTATTTATGTCTGTATGTGTGTATATGTGTATTTATGTCTGTATGTGTGTACATTTGTATTTATGTGTTTATATGTGTATTTATGTCTGTATGTGTGTACATTTGTATTTATGTGTTTATATGTGTATTTATGTCTGTATGTGTGTACATTTGTATTTATGTGTTTATATGTGTATTTATGTCTGTATGTGTGTATATGTGTATTTATGTCTGTATGTGTGTATATGTGTATTTATGTCTGTATGTGTGTACATTTGTATTTATGTGTTTATATGTGTATTTATGTCTGTATGTGTGTACATTTGTATTTATGTGTTTATATGTGTATTTATGTCTGTATGTGTGTACATTTGAATTTATGTGTTTATATGTGTATTTATGTCTGTATGTGTGTACATTTGTATTTATATGTTTATATGTGTATTTATGTCTGTATGTGTGTACATTTGTATTTATGTGTTTATATGTGTATTTATGTCTGTATGTGTGTACATTTGTATTTATGTGTTTATATGTGTATTTATGTCTGTATGTGTGTACATTTGTATTTATGTGTTTATATGTGTATTTATGTCTGTATGTGTGTACATTTGTATTTATGTGTTTATGTCTGTATGTGTGTACATTTGTATTTATGTGTTTATATGTGTATTTATGTCTGTATGTGTGTACATTTCTATTTATGTGTTTATATGTGTATTTATGTCTGTATGTGTGTACATTTCTATTTATGTGTTTATATGTGTATTTATGTCTGTATGTGTGTACATTTGTATTTATGTGTTTATATGTGTATTTATGTCTGTATGTGTGTACATTTGTATTTATGTGTTTATATGTGTATTTATGTCTGTATGTGTGTACATTTGTATTTATGTGTTTATATGTGTATTTATGTCTGTATGTGTGTACATTTGTATTTATGTGTTTATATGTGTATTTATGTCTGTATGTGTGTACATTTGTATTTATGTGTTTATATGTGTATTTATGTCTGTAAATACATTAATTCACACATAAATACAAATGTACACACATATATACAGTATATATATATATATATATATATATATATATATATATATATATATATATATAGACAAAGAGGGAGACAATGGCACTACTCAGTTTATTAGTGTGTTTTTTACATTCCCCTACTAATTCATACAGTGATGAGTATACTTAGTATTTGTATACTCCAATATAATATGTCTGATAGGGATAGGTGCTTGTACCTATGGGTAACTTTTACAGAAAATCATTAAGAAACTGAAAAAAGGGGTACAAATGTAGCACTCAGTGAATGTATTTGTGTATCACAGGAGGTGAAAGAAATATAAAATGTAACTTTTATTAGATCAAATTAAAAACAGGGGATTTACAAACATTTTTAAAAAAAATAGAAATTTGGATCCACTACCTGTTCGCCAGATAATATCGTTACTGGCTAATAGAGACACACACCCACGTTAGGTTAATGTATGGTCTCCTTATAAATCAAATGACAAGGCTATCCCTTGGTATATTATTCTGAGTACAGATAGTCTCTTATTCGTGTAGGTTTAAATAAACAATCTAGCCTTGCAAAACCTGACTCAGTGAATTGTGATTTTAAATAAATATTATGTTACCCACAATACTCTAGAGAGTAAGAGGTCTTGTAACCTCTTTGTTATTACCAGTTAATACCACACAAAATTAAACTTGGGTTTACTTAGGTATTGTGGTAAAGAGTCAGTTTGATATTGGGTTGCCTTTTGTTACCATTTAAATTATCACTGATAAATATATAGGTTACCTTTTATTACCGTTTTTGTCATTACTGATAAATATATAGATCCATAGAGGTAAATATTGTGATACCTACGATACTATAGAGAGTAAGAAGTCTGATAAACTCCTTGTTGTACCTATTAATACCGTGATAAATTATACTTTGGTTTCCATGAGTATCGTTATAAGGAGTTTACTAATAAACTCTGACAGTGAGTTGCCTCATTTAGACCGTTTATTGAATATCACTATTTAGTATCTAGGTTCAAGGAGATCAGGCCTTTGCATCAATATTGCCTTATAGATACCACTTATAATACCGTAAATAAAGTTAACCTTGTTTTTTCTATGGCTTTGTAAATATCTTTGGTAATATATTGGTCAAAATAAGTCTGATCCCATATTTGTGTTACCTATGATTAATCAAAGTTTCTAGTATAGCCGGTATGGCTAGATCGCTTACACTACACACCGCTGATGCGGCAAACAAGATTTTTATACCATTATACCATTATTGCGTTGTCATTTAAATAAGGTAGTGAGTCAACAAATTAAATTAAAAACAACAGATATATTATATATATATAATAATATTTTTTATTAGATGGTGTTATTATGAGAGTAACTGTACTATGTAATGTATTT
The DNA here is from genome assembly GCF_027579735.1 of Bombina bombina. Lineage (NCBI taxonomy): Eukaryota > Metazoa > Chordata > Amphibia > Anura > Bombinatoridae > Bombina > Bombina bombina. The sequence goes on from NC_069508.1 coordinate 25,080,833, forward strand.
TTAATTTGTTTTATGCAACTTTTTTGTTTTGGGAAACAGTTAACCACAGCTCTGAGGAAACGGTAATCATTCAAGCGTAAATCACGATTGCGCTCAAGCAATCACATTTACTTTCAACTTGTAATACCCGCGGTAAACCTGACGAGTGCATAAAATCAAGATAAACCCCTTACCGCTTGCGCGTAACTGTTAGAACTCCACTCATAAGCTGGCCCTTAATATTATGATTAATAAAAAGTTATGCTTTTTAGTTATTGCCACAAGCGTATTCCATTTTTTCCTTGTAAAATAGCCGTTGCTTCAGTTTTCCTCTCCATTTCTTATCTGAACGTCATTAATTAACTATATTTAAACAAATTAGCAATCCCCATGATCAATATTGACTTAATTATCTGTTGTGGTTTACTTTCCATTTATGTGATAATCGTTTGTGCAATGAGGGTCTGTGAAACGCCATAATAAACCCCCCTTAGGGATTCATCTGTTTTTTTCTTGAATATGTCATTAAAAGGGACTTTAAAGTCAAAATCTGCAGCAGTGCACTACTGGGAGATAGCGGAACACATTGGTGAGCCCATGACAAGAGCTATACATGTGCAGCCACCAATCAGCTGCGAGCTCTCAGTAGTGAATTGTTTCTCCTGGACCAGTTCCTAAGCTTAGATTCCTGCTTTTTCAAATAAAGATTCCAAGATAACGAAAAATTTAAATTGCTGCTCTATCTGAATTATGAAAGAAAAATTTGGGGTTTCATGTCCCTTTAATACTATCAGCCAAAATGTCACACAACTACTCTGACATTGAATTGATCTATCACAACAACCTTTCAGCATTATGTCATGGTTGGCAAAATGTCTCTATAGTTGAGATTCCCACTTAGATCATTCTAGCCACAAGTTTGCGCTCGGAGAGCTGACAGCCATAAGGATTTTGGCAAATATAAGATTCCTGGCGTATCAGTAAAGATGGTGACTTCTACTATTGGTGCATAAACGTATTCTTGTTTTGCGTCTAGGTTAGAATTCAGGAAAGCTATAATTTACCTATCCCAGCCCCCCTGAACATATAGATTTATACAGTAAGAATAAATACCAAGAACTGGAAACATGAAAGTAGAATAATAATTTCTGAAACGGCATGAATAATTCATTTGATGAAAATTTTCTTTTTCATGATCATGGATGAAAGACAGATTATACTAAAACACAACATATTTATAGTGTTTGATATGGTCTTTGTAGCAACGCAAACAATGTTTTTTAATTAGAGAATAGCTTCACATTCAACGTACGCTTCAGAATTTCCACATAAAGCACAGAGTATCTATCTGTTTAGCTTTTCAGTGGAACTATATGAACTCTAGATCTTGATAAAATAAGAGAATTATTGTGTTGCAAATGCTTTGTCTTAAAGGGACAGTAAAATCCAAATTGAACTTTCATGATTCAGATAAGGTATGTAATTTTAAACAACTTTCCAATTTACTTTTATTATCAAATTTGCTTTGTTCTCTTGGTATTCTAAGTTGAAAGCTAAACCTAGGTAGGCTCATATGCTAATTTCTAAGCCCTTGAAGGCCACCTCTTATCTGAATGCATTTGACAGTTTTTCACAGCTATTAAGTTCATGTGTGCCATAAAGATAACATTGTGCTAACGCCCATGGAGTTATTTAAGAGTCAGCAATGATTGGCTAAAACGCAAGTCTGTCAAAAGAACTGATATAAGGGGAAGTCTGCAGAGGCTTAGATACAAGGTAATCACAGAGGTAAAAAAGTATATTTATATAACAGTGTCGGTTATGCAAAACTGTGGAATGGCTAATAAAGGGATTATCTATATATTTTTAAACAATAACATATTTGGGGGCCTATTTATTAAAGGTCTTGCGGACCTGATCTGACAGTGCGGATCAGGTCCGCAAGACCTCGCTGAATGCGGAGAGCAATACGCTCACCGTATTCAGCATTGCACCAGCAGCTCACAAGAGCTGCTGGTGCAACGCCGCCCCCTGCAGACTCGCGGCCAATGGGCCGCCAGCAGGGAGGTGTCAATCAACCCGATCATACTCGATCGGGTTGATTTCCGGCGATGTCTGTCCGTCTGCTCAGAGCAGGCAGACAGGGTTATGAAGCAGCGGTCTTTGTGACCGCTGCTTCATAACTACTGTTTCTGGTGAGTCTGAAGGCTCGTCAGAAACACGTGCCCAGAAGCTCACTACGGAGCTTGTTAAATGGGCGCCTGTGTGTTTACTTTACCTTTAAAGGGCAAGCTTCAGAAGCAAATTTTAAAAAATATTTGTACTGAAGCCTGTCCTCTAAGGCAAAGCATCCAGAGCACAACGACTCTGCTTTTTATACTACAATTAAAGGGACAGTCTACACCAGAATTTTTATTGTTTTAAAATATAGATAATCCCTTTATTACCCATTCCACAGTTTTGCATAATCAACACAGTTATAATAATATACTTTAAACCTCTGTGATTATCTTGTATCTAAGCCTCTGCAAACTGCCCCTTTTTCAGTTCTTTTGATAGACTTGCAGTCTAGCCAATCAGTGCCTGCTCTCAGATAACTTCTCGTGCACGAGCACAGTGTTATCTATATGAAATACGTGAACTAACACCCTCTAGTGGTGAAAAACTGTTAAAATGCAATCTGAAAGAGGTGGCCTTCGAGGTCTAAGAAATTAGCATATGAACCTCCTAGGTTAAGCTTTCAACTAAGAATACCAAGAGAACACAGCAAAATTGGAGATAAAAGTAAATTGGAAAATGGTTTAAAATTACATGCCCTATCTGAATCATTAAAGTTTATTTTGGCCTAGACTGTCCCTTTAAAGGAACATTGTACTAAGAGGAGCATTTCAAAATTTATTTCAATATTATTGTTATTTAAATGAATCCTGTTCCTGTCCTGAATAAAACGTTCAGAGGTGTGGCCCCTTCCATCTGTAAAGTGGAAACAGTGGCCTTATCAGTCAATGAAAATGAGTAGGAAATGCAAAACCTATACTGTAGTATTAGTTTCCACTTGATCAGCTTTCCCAATATAAATCAAGAGGGAGAAAAATACCCCCAGCAAGACATAGGCAAATAAAGCTGCACTAAAATGATGCAGTTGGCAATCCTTAGTTTTCTTTTCCATGTGTTGGTAACACGGCTATCAGCACAGCCAATCGAACACAAGATCATTCTACAATCCAGGGTTTTATTTTATTTTTTGTGCTGCTCTAGGAAATCTGCTATCCCCAAACCCCATACTTCAACACTTTTGTTCATATTTGCCTGATCTATTAAACAGTGATATATACTTGCTAGCAAAATAATTTTGCACGCCAAGGACATACGCTTTAAAAAAAAGTCAGTTGAGTATGTTTATTATAGCAGATGTGGCTATCGGTAGACAGGTAAAAATCAGCTGCAACACTGATTAAGTAATCACTGTATAGTATGTTTATTATAGCAGATGTGGCTATCTGTAGACAGGTAAAAATCAGCTGCAACACTGATTAAGTAATCACTGTATAGTATGTTTATTATAGCAGATGTGGCTATCTGCAGACAGGTAAAAATCAGCTGCAACACTGATTAAGTAATCACTGTATAGTATGTTTTAAATCCTGCAGGATGCAATCCAACCTCACTAAGGGGTAGTGGAAAATACAAAATTACAGGGAAAGGCTGCAAAATAAATCAGCAAACTACACTGCAAAGATATTTAAAATGTGTGATTAAAAAGAATGACTAGAATACTGAATACAGGTATGGTGGTAGAATAGACAGTAAACACCATTTATTACAAGGATTTTCTGCAGTTGCTCAACAAATTTACATATTAGCTGAGTGTGATTTTTTAATGCATTTACACCTTGTTTGCTGCAGTTTATTTCTATAGCCAATTCTACCCACCACTAGCCTTATTTGTAGGAGCCAATCCAGAGTTGTTACTTGACTAGGCACAGCTAGTATTAGATTATATATAAGGAAGCGATAGAGAGAATGGCTTAGGTGTGAAAGGGTTAATACATTAATTACAATCCAGTCAAAGTATTACACATACAATACACACAATAATACAAAAGTAAAAATAGTAATATGCGCATATATATTAATTTATCAATACACAGTATATATCCAAAAATGTACACAAAAGGATAATGTATATTAAAGGGACGTAAAACCCCCAAATTTTCTTTAATAATTCAGATAAAGAATACTGCATGACAGGAAATAGCACTGCCATCTAGTGCTTTTGGAAATGCATTACATTGTTGCAAAACTGCTGCCTTATTGTGCTGCAGACACGTGCACACTCCTGAGCTTACCTTTCTGCTTTTCAACAAAGGATACCAAAAAAACAAAGAAAATTTAATAATAGAAGTAAATCGGAAAGTTGTTTAAAATTGTATGCTCTATCGGAGTCATGAAAGAAAAAAATTGGGGTTTATGTCCCTTTAAATACAAAAAAAACTTTTTGTACACATTTTTTCACTTTTTGTATATATTATCAATTTGTGCACATTTTTTGGACATTTTTGGGTAATAAACTGATAATTACATAATTTCTCCACTTTCTAATTTGGAATATACACTGTGTATAGATGATTTAGTATATATGTCTTTTTACTCTTGTGTTATGTTTATTGTACGTGTAATACTTATTTGATCTGCTTTTAATAACAAACACCTAGATTACAAGTTTTGCGTTAGAAGCTATGTGGTGCTAACGAGTAGTTTTCTCTCACCGCTCATTTACCTACAGCACTGGTATTACGAGTTTTCAGAAACCCGTCGTTAAAAGACTAGAAGAGAGCGTTGAGCAAAATGTTGCTCATTACCGCACTCCAATACCAGCGCTGCTTAAGTCAGCGGTGAGCTGGTCGTACGTGCTTGTGCACGATTTCCCCATAGGAATCAACGGAGAGCCGGCTGAGAAAAAATCTAACACCTGCAAAAAAGCAGCGTAAAACTCCTTAACGCAGCCCCATTGATTCCTATGGGGAAATAAAAGTTATGTCTACACCTAACACCCTAACATAAACCCTGAGTCTAAACACCCTAATCTTACACTTATTAACCCTAATCTTCCACCCCCGACACCTACATTATAATTATTAACCACTAATCTGCCGCTCCGGACACCGCCGCCACCTACATTATACTTATGAACCCCTAATCTACTGTCCCCAACATCACTGACACCTACATTATATTTATTAACCCCTAGTCTGCCGCCCCCAACGTCGCCGCCACTATAATAAACATATTAACCCACACTCCCGCCTCGCAAACATTAGTTAAATATTATTAACCCCTAATCTGCCAGCCCTAACATCGCCAACACCTACCTACATTTATTAACCCCTAATCTGCCGCCCCCAACGTCACCGGCACTATATTAAAGTTATTAACCCCTAAACCTAAGTCTAACCCTAAACCTAACACCCACTAACTTAAATATAATTTAAATAATATTAATATCATTAACTAAATTATTGCTATTTAAAACTAAATACTTACCTGTAAAATAAACCCTAAACTAGCTACAATATAACTAATAGTTACATTGTAGCTAGCTTAGGGTTTATTTTTATTTTACAGGCAAGTTTGTATTTATTTTTACTAGGTAGAATAGTTATTAAATAGTTATTAACTATTTAATAACTACCTAGCTAAAATAAAACCTAACCTAAGTTACACTAACACATAACACTACACTATAATTAAATGAATTACATAAATTAAAAACAATTAAATAAATTTAATTAAATTATCTAAAGTACAAAAAAAAAAAAAAACACTAAATTGCAGAAAATAATAAACAAATTACAGAAATTTAAACTAATTACACCTAATCTAATAATCCTATTAAAATAAAAAAGCCCCCCCCCCCAAAAAAAAACCTAGCCTAAACTACCAATAGCCCTTAAAAGGGCCTTTTGCGGGGCATTGCTCTTTTACCGCCCAAACCCTAATCTAAAAAATAAAACCCACCCAATACAGATCGACTTACCGGGAGACGTCTTCATCCAAGCCGGGCGAAGTGGTCCTCCAGACGGGCAGAAGTCTTCATCCAAGCCGGGCAGAAGTGGTCCTCCAGACGGGCAGAAGTCTTCATCCAGATGGCATCTTCTATCTTCATGGATCAGCCAATAGGATTTTGTCTACCTTAATTCCGATTGGCTGATAGAATTCTATCAGCCAATCGAAATCTTAGGGACGCCATCTTGGATGACGTCACTTAACGGTACCTTCATTCTGTGTTAGTCGTCGGATGAAGAGGATGCTCCGGGTCGGATGTCTTGAAGATGGACCCGCTCCGCGCCGGATGGATGAAGATAGAAGATGCCGTCTGGAGGATCACTTCTGCCCGGCTTGGATGAAGACTTCTGCCCGGCTTGGATGAAGACTTCTGCCCGTTTGGAGTACCACTTCGCCTGGCTTGGATGAAGACGTCTCCCGGTAAGTTGATCTTCAGGGGGTTAGTGTTAGGTTTTTTTAAGGGTGTATTGGGTGGGTTTTATTTTTAGGTTAGGGACTTTGGGTGGCAAAAGAGCTAACTGCCCTTTTAAGGGCAATGCCCATCCAAATGCCCTTTTCAGGGCAATGGGGAGCTTAGGTTTTTTTAGATAGTATTTTATTTGGAGGGTTGGTTGTGTGGGTGGTGGGTTTTACTGTTAAGGGGGTTGTTTGTATTTTATTTTACAGGTAAAAGAGCTGATTACTTTGGGGCAATGCCCCACAAAAGGCCCTTTTTAGGGCTATTGGTAGCTTAGTTTCGGCTAGGGTTTTTTTTTATTTTGGGGGGCTTTTTTATTTTAATCATCTTGTTTGCAAAATTGTTGTTATTTGCAAAATGTAATCTCCTCTGCTGAATACAATAAGGAACAGATATATAGCAGGGTTAGGCTTGTGAAATATGTAGTGAACACGTCCATATCTCAGAACTGGAAACCCCACAATTTTCTGAGATAAATGTCAGGAAAGGGGACAAAATAAATAACGTAAATATAATGGAAAGGTTCTGTTTTCTGCATAATTAAGCATATTATGTTAAAAGTTGTTTAACCTGTTATTCACCAGATAGAGTTATTAGGCAAAAACTTCAGTCCCCTAACGTTTATCTGTACATAACGTGCAAAGGGTTTTCTAGAGAGTTTGGTATTTATACGGTCAGACACCTATTGCATGCAATATATTAAGAGCCTTTCTGTCCAATGCCATAAAAACCACGATCCAATTGCTGCACAGTATGGGTCCTGTCCTGTTAGATCCTTTTATGTGACTTTACACTCACATTATCCTAATAGCTCCTGTTGTATGGGTAAGATTTATCTATCATCCAATTAATAAAAATATATTGTTTAGCTTTTACCTCCAAGGCTCGCTTATTCTAAGTCTAGACTCCTATAAAGACAAAGGATGATGGATAAGAACAGGAATGAGTTTAATTATAAAATTCTTTATTTTATCTATCTATATATCCCTCCCTCTCTCTCTCTCTCTCTCTCTCTCTCTCTCCCCCTCTCTCTATTTATCATCCATCTGTATATCTATCTATATATCCCTATATATTCCCCTCTCTCTCTCTCTCTCTCTCTCTCTCTCCCTCTCTCTATCATCCATCTATCTATCTATCTATCTATCTATCTATCTATCCCTCCCTCTCTCTCTCTGTCCCTCTCTCTCTCTATCTATCATCCATCTATCTATCTATCTATCCCTTCCTCCCTCTCTCTCTCTATCTATCCATCCATCTATCTATATATCCCTTCCTCTCTCTCTCTCTCTCTCTCTATCCATCCATCCATCTATCTATATATCCCTTCCTCTCTCTCTCTCTCTCTCTCTCTCTCTCCCTCTCTCTATCTATCTGTCTGCCTGTTCGTCTGTCTATCTATCTATCTATCTATCTATCACCTATCTATCTATCCCCATCTATCTATCTTTCTATCTATCTTTCTATCTATCTATCCCTCTCTCTCTCTCTCTCTCTATCAATCTATCCCACTCAATTCTATCTATCTTTTCCTTCCTCTATCTCTCCCTTTCTCTCTCTCTCTATCTCTCTCTCAATCTATCCCTCTCTCTCTCTATCAATTTATCCCACTCCATCTATTTATCTATTAATCTATTTATCCCTTTATTTATCCATCTATCCCTCTCTCTATCAATCTATCTCACTCTATATATCTATCTATCTATCTCTCTATCCATCCCTCCCTCTCTCCCTCTCTCTATCTATCCCTCCCTCTCTCTCTCTATCAATCTATCCCACTCTATCTATCTATCTATCTATCTATCTATCCCTCTATCAATCCATCCATCCATCTCTCTCTCTATTTATTTTCCCTCCTTTTCTTTCTTTCTTTCTTTCTTTCTTTCTTTCTTTCTTTCTTTCTCTTTCTTTCTTTCTTTCTTTCTTTCTTTCTCTCGCTATCTATCTATCTATATATCTATCTATCTACCTATCTTCTATCATATCTATTCACCAATCCATTTTCTTCATCATCTAATATAACAATGCACCTTTTATCCATGTCTCTAACAATCATCTGTTTTTTTTCCCTCAGGCATTTCTACTAGACCTTCCAGAAATGTACTGCGGCCTCTCTGGCACAGGAAGAGTTAATTACCCCAGGACTATAATGACAGCCAGTACACCAGCTGTGTGTCAGGATGGGGGGGTATCTGTTACCCACACCATCCTATTCTTTCCCTAAAAGGAATCATGAATGTTAATTACCATGGGCTCATCTATTATTAATTTAAAGTGATACATTTCCCCATCCTCAGTTAAGATCAGCTGCTTTTTGTATTGGAGGGTTTTGGAATTGGCACAAAAACAGCAATAAAGTAATGTTATATCACATTATACTCACACAGCTCTGGGTAATACAGTCTCATGGTACATTTAATCATATGATTTTTGGAACAGAAGCTTCACTCACATTTTGATGCCACAGTGACTCGTACAAGACTCAGATTAGAAGCACTGAACGCCATTGGGTGTGGGGAGGGAGAAGAAGGGTGTGGAGCGAAAGTGGGAGAGTGAGAGAGAGGGTGTGGGGAGGGAAAAGGAGGGTGTGGGGAGGGAGAAGGAGGGTGTGGGGAGGGAGGAGGGTGTGGGGAGGGAGAAGGAGGGTGTGGGGAGGGAAAAGGAGGGTGTGGGGAGGGAAAAGGATGGTGTGGGGAGGGAGAAGAAGGGTGTGGGGAGGAAGTGGGAGAGTGAGAGAGAGGGTGTGGGCAGGGAAAAGGAGGGTGTGGGGAGGGAGAAGGACGGTGTGGAGAGGAAGTGGGAGAAAGAGAATGAGGGAGTGGGGAGGGAGAAGGAGGGTTTGGAGAGAAAGTGGGAGAGAGAGAAGGAGAGATTGGGGAGGTATAAAGAGGTTGTGGAGAGTAAGTGGGAGAGAGAGAATGAGGGAGTGGGGAGGGAGAAGGAGGGTGGGAAGAGAAAGTGGGAGAGAGAAGGAGGGAGTGGAGAGGGAGAAGGAGGGTATAGAGAGAAAGTGGTAGAGAGAGAAGGAGGGAGTGGAGAGGGAGAAGGAGGGTGTGGTGAGAAAGTGGGAGAGAGAGAGAAGGAGGGAGTGGAGAGGGAGAAGGAGGGTGTAGAGAGAAAGTGGTAGAGAGAGAAGGAGGGAGTGGAGAGGGAGAAGGAGGGTGTGGTGAGAAAGTGGGAGAGAGAGAAGGAGGGAGTGGGGAGGGAGAAGGAGGGTGTAGAGAGAAAGTGGTAGAAAGAGAAGGAGGGAGTGGAGAGGGAGAAGGAGGGTGTGGAGAGAATGAGGGAGAGAGAGAATGAGGGAGTGGGGAGGGAGAAGGAGGGTGTAGAGAGAAAGTGGTAGAAAGAGAAGGAGGGAGTGGAGAGGGAGAAGGAGGGTGTGGAGAGAATGAGGGATAGAGGGAGGGTGTGGAGAGAATGAGGGAGTGGGGAGGGAGAAGGAGGGTGTGGAGAGAAAGTGGGAGAGAGAGAAGGAGGGAGTGGAGAGGGAGAAGGAGGGTGTGGTGAGAAAGTGGGAGAGAGAGAAGGAGGGAGTGGAGAGGGAGAAGGAGGGTGTGGAGAGAATGAAGGATAGAGGGAGGCTGTGGAGAGAGAAGAAGGTAGTGGGGAGGGAGAAAGAGGGTGTGGAGAGAATGAGGGAGTGGGGAGGGAGAAAGAGGGTGTGGAGAGAATGAGGGAGTGGGGAGGGAGAAGGAGGGTGTGGAGAGAAAGTGGTAGAGAGAGTAGGAGGGAGTGGAGAGGGAGAAGGAGGGTGTGGAGAGAAAGTGGGAGAGAGAGAATGAGGGAGTGGGGAGGGAGAAGGAGGGTGTAGAGAGAAAGTGGTAGAGAGAGAAGGAGGGAGTGGAGAGAGAGAAGGAGGGTGTAGAGAGAAAGTGGTAGAGAGAGAAGGAGGGAGTGGAGAGGGAGAAGGAGGGTGTGGAGAGAATGAGGGATAGAGGGAGGGTGTGGAGAGAATGAGGGAGTGGGGAGGGAGAAGGAGGGTGTGGAGAGAAAGTGGGAGAGAGAAGGAGGGAGTGGAGAGAGAGAAGGAGGGTGTAGAGAGAAAGTGGTAGAGAGAGAAGGAAGGAGTGGAGAGGGAGAAGGAGGGTGTGGAGAGAATGAGGGATAGAGGGAGAGTGTGGAGAGAAAAGGAGGGAGTGGGGAGGGAGAAAGAGGGTGTGGAGAGAATGAGGGAGTGGGGAGGGAAAAGGAGGTGTGGAGAGAAAGTGGTAGAGAGAGTAGGAGGGAGTGGAGAGGGAGAAGGAGGGTGTGGAGAAAAAGTGGGAGAGAGAGAATGAGGGAGTGGGGAGGGAGAAGGAGGGTGTGGAGAGAAAGTGGGAGAGAGAGAATGAGGGAGTGGAGAGGGAGAAGGAGGGTGTAGAGAGAAAGTGGTAGAGAGAGAAGGAGGGAGTGGAGAGGGAGAAGGAGGGTGTGGTGAGAAAGTGGGAGAGAGAGAAGGAGGGAGTGGAGAGGGAGAAGGAGGGTGTGGGGAGAATGAGGGATAGAGGGAAGCTGTGGAGAGAGAAGGAGGTAGTGGGGAGGGAGAAAGAGGGTGTGGAGAGAATGAGGGAGTGGGGAGGGAGAAGGAGGGTGTGGAGAGAAAGTGGTAGAGAGAGTAGGAGGGAGTGGAGAGGGAGAAGGAGGGTGTGGAGAGAAAGTGGGAGAGAGAGAATGAGGGAGTGGGGAGGGAGAAGGAGGTGTAGAGAGAAAGTGGTAGAGAGAGAAGGAGGGAGTGGAGAGAGAGAAGGAGGGTGTAGAGAGAAAGTGGTAGAGAGAGAAGGAGGGAGTGGAGAGGGAGAAGGAGGGTGTGGAGAGAATGAGGGATAGAGGGAGGGTGTGGAGAGAATGAGGGAGTGGGGAGGGAGAAGGAGGGTGTGGAGAGAAAGTGGGAGAGAGAAGGAGGGAGTGGAGAGGGAGAAGGAGGGTGTAGAGAGAAAGTGGTAGAGAGAGAAGGAAGGAGTGGAGAGAATGAGGGATAGAGGGAGGGTGTGGAGAGAAAATGAGGGAGTGGGGAGGGAGAAAGAGGGTGTGGAGAGAATGAGGGAGTGGGGAGGGAGAAGGAGGTGTGGAGAGAAAGTGGTAGAGAGAGTAGGAGGGAGTGGAGAGTGAGAAGGAGGGTGTGGAGAGAAAGTGGGAGAGAGAGAATGAGGGAGTGGGGAGGGAGAAGGAGGGTGTGAAGAGAAAGTGGGAGAGAGAGAATCAGCGAGTGGAGAGGGAGAAGGAGGGTGTAGAGAGAATGTGGTAGAGAGAGAATGAGGGAGTGGAGAGGGAGAAGGACGGTGTAGAGAGAAAGTGGTAGAGAGAGAAGGAGGGAGTGGAGAGGGAGAAGGAGGGTGTGGAGAGAAAGTGGGAGAGAGAGAAGGAGGGAGTGGAGAGGGAGGAGGAGGGTGTAGAGAGAAAGTGGTAGAGAGAGAAGGAGAGAGTGGAGAGGGAGAAGGAGGATGTGGAGAGAAAGTGGGAGAGAGAGAAAGAGGGAGTGGAGAGGAAGAAGGAGGGTGTGGAGAGAATGAGGGATAGAGGGAGGGTGTGGAGAGAGAAGGAGGGAGTGGGGAGGGAGAAAGAGGGTGCGGAGAGAATGATGGAGTGGGGAGGGAGAAGGAGGGTGTGGAGAGAAAGTGGTAGAGAGAGAAGGAGGGAGTGGAGAGGGAGAAGGAGGGTGTGGAGAGAAAGTGGGAAAGAGAGAATGAGGGAGTGGGGAAGGAGAAGGAGGGAGTGGAGAGGGAGAAGGAGGGTGTAGAGAGAAAGTGGTAGAGAGAGAAGGAGGGAGTGGAGAGGGAGAAGGAGGGTGTGGAGAGAAAGTGGGAGAGAGAGAAGGAGGGAGTGGAGAGGGAGGAGGAGGGTGTAGAGAGAAAGTGGTAGAGAGAGAAGAAGGGAGTGGAGAGGGAGAAGGAGGATGTGGAGAGAAAGTGGGAGAGAGAGAAAGAGGGAGTGGAGAGGAAGAAGGAGGGTGTGGAGAGAATGAGGAATAGAGGGAGGGTGTGGAGAGAGAAGGAGGGAGTGGGGAGGGAGAAAGAGGGTGCGGAGAGAATGAGGGAGTGGGGAGGGGGAAGGAGGGTGTGGAGAGAAAGTGGTAGAGAGAGAAGGAGGGAGTGGAGAGGGAGAAGGAGGGTGTGGAGAGAAAGTGGGAGAGAGAGAATGAGGGAGTGGGGAAGGAGAAGGAGGGTGTGGAGAGAAAGTGGGAGAGAGAGAATGAGGGAGTGGGGAGGGAGAAGGAGGGTGTGGAGAGAAAGTGGGAGAGAGAGAGAAGGAGGGATTGGGGAGGTATAAAGAGGGTGTGGAGAGAAAGTGGGAGAGAGAGAATGAGGGAGTGGGGAGGGAAAAAGAGGGTGTGGAGAGAAAGTGGGAGAGAGAAGGAGGGAGTGGGAAGGGAGGGAGAAGGAGGGTGTGGAGAGAAAGTGGGATAGAGAGAAGGAGGGAGTGGAGAGGGAGAAGGAGGGTGTGGAGAGAAAGTGGGAGAGAGAGAAGGAGGGAGTGGAGAGGGAGAAGGAGGGTGTGGAGAGAAAGTGGGAGAGAGAAGGAGGGAGTGGGAAGGGAGGGAGAAGGAGGGTGTGGAGAGAGAAGGAGGGAGTGGGGATGGAGAAGGAGGGAGTGGAGAGAAAGTGGGAGAGAGAGAAGGAGGGAGTGGAGAGAAAGTGGGAGAGAGAGAAGGAGGGAGTGGAGAGAAAGTGGGATAGAGGGAGGGTGTGAGGGCAGAGTGAGAGAGAGGGTGTGAACTGTGGAAAGAGAAAGAGAGAGGGGGGAGGGTGGTGTAGAGAGAGGTAGGGAGGGAGGGGTGAGAAAGAGCGAAGGGGAGATAGTGACAGAGAGGGTAGAGTGTGAGAGAGAAATCCGCTACCCCCAATATGCACACACACAGTGTGCCCGTACATACACACAATACACACAGTGTGCCCGTACATACACACAACACACACAGTGTGCCCGTACATACACACAATACACACAGTGTGCCCGTACATACACACAACACACACAGTGTGCCCGTACATACACACAATACACACAGTGTGCCCGTACATACACACAACACACACAGTGTGCCCGTACATACACACAATACACACAGTGTGCCCGTACATACACACAATACACACAGTGTGCCCGTACATACACACAACACACACAGTGTGCCCGTACATACACACAACACACACAGTGTGCCCGTACATACACACAACACACACAGTGTGCCCGTACATACACACAACACACACAGTGGGCACGTACATACACACAACACACACAGTGTGCCGGTACATACACACAACACACACAGTGTGCCCGTACATACACACAACACACATAGTGTGCCCGTACATACACACAACACACACAGTGGGCACGTACATACACACAACACACACAGTGTGCCCGTACATACACACAACACACACAGTGTGCCCGTACATACACACAACACACACAGTGGGCACGTACATACACACAACACACACAGTGTGCCCGTACATACACACAACACACACAGTGTGCATGTACATACACATAATACACACAGTGTGCCCGTACATACACACAATACACACAGTGTGCCCGTACATACACACAATACACACAGTGTGCATGTACATACACACAATACACACAGTGTGCACGTACATACACACAATACACACAGTGTGCACGTACATACACACAACACACACAGTGTGCACCTACATACACAAAACACACACAGTGTGCACGTACATACACACAATACACACACACAGTGTGCACGCACATACACACAATACACACACACAGTGTGCACGTACATACACACAATATACTGTACACACAGTGTGCACGTACATACACACAATACACACACACACAGATTGCACGTACATACACACAATACACACACACAGTGTGCACATACATACACACAATACACACACACAGTGTGCACATACATACATTCAATACACACACACAGTGTGCACGTACATACACACAATACACACACAGTGTGCATGTACATACACACAATACACACACAGTGTGCACGTACATACACACAATACACACACACAGTGTGCACGTACATACACACAATACACACACACAGTGTGCACGTACATACACTCAATACACACACACAGTGTGCACGCACATACACACAATACACACACACAGTGTGCACGTACATACACACAATACACACACACAGTGTGCACGTACATACACACAATACACACACACAGTGTGCACGTACATACACACAATACACACACACAGTGTGCACGTACATACACACACACAGTGTGCACGTACATACACACACACAGTGTGCATGTACATACACACACACAGTGTGCATGTACATACACACAGTCCACACACACACAGTGTGCACGTACATGCACACGATACACACACAGTGGGCACGTACATACACACAAAACACACACACAGTGTGCACATAAATACACACAATACACACAGTGTACACATAAATACACACAATACACACACACACAGTGTGCACATAAATACACACAATACACACACACAGTGTGCATGTACATACACACAATACACACACACAGTGTGCACATACATACACACAATACACACACACAGTGTGCACGTACATACACACACAGTGTGCACGTACATACACACACACAGTGTGCATGTACATATACACAGTCCACACACACACAGTGTGCACGTACATACACACGATACACACACAGTGGGCACGTACATACACACAAAACACACACACAGTGTGCACATAAATACACACAATACACACAGTGTGCACATAAATACACACACACAGTGTGCATGTACATACACACAATACACACACACACACACAGTGGGCACATACATACACACAATACACAGACACACACACAGTGGGCACATACATACACACAATACACACACAGTGTGCACATACATACACACAATACACACACAGTGTGCACGTACATACACACAACACACACACAGTGTGCACATACATACACACAATACACACACAGTGTGCACGTACATACACACAATACACACACAGTGTGCACGTACATACACACAATACACACACAGTGTGCACGTACATACACACAATACACACACACAGTGTGCACGTACATACACACAACACACACACAGTGTGCACATACACACACACAGTGTGCACGTACATACACACAATACACACACAGTGTGCACGTACATACACACAATACACACACAGTGTGCACGTACATACACACAATACACACACACAGTGTGCACGTACATACACACAATAAACACACAGTGTGCAGGTACATACACACAATACACACACACAGTGTGCACGTACATACACACAATACACACACAGTGTGCACGTACATACACACAATACATACACAGTGTGCACGTACATACACACAATACACACACAGTGTGCACGTACATACACACAATACACACACACAGTGTGCACGTACATACACACAACACACACACAGTGTGCACATACACACACACAGTGTGCACGTACATACACACAATACACACACAGTGTGCACGTACATACACACAATACACACACAGTGTGCACGTACATACACACAATACACACACACAGTGTGCACGTACATACACACAATAAACACACAGTGTGCAGGTACATACACACAATACACACACACAGTGTGCACGTACATACACACAATACACACACAGTGTGCACATACATACACACAATACACACACACAGTGTGCACGTACATACACACAATACACACACAGTGTGCACATACATACACACAATACACACACACAGTGTGCACGTACATACACACAATACACACACACAGTGTGCACGTACATACACAAAATACACACACAGTGTGCACATACATACACACAATACACACACACAGTGTGCACGTACATACACACAATACACACACAGTGTGCACATACATACAAACAATACACACACAGTGTGCACGTACATACACACAATACACACACACAGTGTGCACGTACATACACACAATACACACACAGTGTGCACATACATACACACAATACACACACACAGTGGGCACATACATACACACAATATTTATGTTTAGGGGCATATTTATCAAGCTCCGTATGGAGGTTGATGCCCCGTGTTTCCGGCGAGGCTAAAGACCGCTGCTCCATAACCTGTCCGCCTGCTCTGAGGCGGTGGACAGAAATCAACCAGATCGAATACGTTCGGGTTGATTGACACCCCCTGCTAGCGGCCGATTGGCCGCAAATCTGCAGGGGGCGGTATTGCACCAGCAGTTCACAAGAACTGCGGGTGCAATGATAAATGCCGAGAGCGTATGCTGTCAGCATTTATCGATGTGCAGCGGACATGATCCTCAATATCGGATCATGTCCGTTGGTACATTAATAAATAGGCCTCTTAGCATATATCAACAATTTAAATATGTTTTCTAAAAGAGAGTAGCTTTTGTGTGTATGTTGCTGTATTGAGCACATTTTTTAGTTGTTACGCCTGTGTTGCGCCGCTACCAATAAATAAAGCAGCAGTAGTTCTGTCTATCAGACAGTGAGCAGTCATACATACATTTCTTGTTAGTGTCAAACTTTTTTTTTATCCAACTTTTTTGTAGCCAAAACGTGTTAAAACTTGTGTAAAAGAATAAAAAGTAAGGTCACATGTCCTGCTGATTATGTCATTTAAATATAGTTTGCAGCTGACTAACGGACAGCGCCCTCTAACCTGTCATGTGAAAAACTGCACAGAATAACAATAACTGAAGCAACTAAACAGACTGGAGAGGCTGAATCTAGCCCAGTATGACTTAAAGGGAAATGTCTTTATATATGGATAGTTATTATCAGCAATTACATTGTCAACTGCAAACATATCATTTATGCTTAAATGTATTTATTTCATGGTGGTGAGAGTCCACAAGCTATTACTCCAGGGAATTCTACTCCTGGCTAATAGGAGGAGGTAAACCCTCCCACGTCACTGGTAATCTAGTCTCATGTAGAGAAAAAAGGATAAAAAAAAAAGAGGTGCACACTTGAATTGCTTCCAGAAAAAAATATAATGAGAAAAAAATGGGCAGGTCTTGTGGTCTCTCACCACCATGAAAGAAAGAAATTTATCAAAGAAGCATAAATTATATTTTCATTCATAAAGGTGGTGAGAGTCCACAAGACAAAAAGGAAGGAACAACAATTTTGCAATCAATATTGCCAGAAGATAGCACTTCAGGCAAGATATCAAATAGTTATTAAACGCTCTGTATCCTGATGGAAAACCAGATAAGGTGGCTTACAGGAAAGAGCAGACAATTCAGAATCTCTTCAAGCAGAATAAATTACTAAAGGAACCAGAACCTTCTAAGACAAAACCTGAATATCCAAATTGTGCAGCAAATGGAGAAACCTGAAAAACTCCTAAAACCAAGCAAGGTTCAAAGAAGGAGGAATTGGCTTAATCACAGGCCTGATCCTGGCTAAGGTATGAACAAAACTCTAAATGTCAGGAAGTTTAGTAAAACAAGACTGAGCGAGACGAAATCTAGCCCTTTAAAGAACTAGGGCATAAACCTTTATCCAAACCAAAACAATCTAAACAAATTAAAAGTATTCTAGCTCAGAGTGAGTTTAAAATGAATGTAGCCAAGAAGAATTAATTGGACCTGTTTGACAAAGAGGTAAAAAGATGCTATCCCTGATTCTGTTTTAGGCCATGCCACTACAGTAAAAAGATTAAAGAATTTACTGCAAGTCAAACAGGAAGGTCTATTATAATACACTAGACTAGTCTTAAAGCTTGTTACACGGGCCAAAATCACCTCTCCCTCATCCCCCCTCCCAGCCGCTCTCAACTTTTATTTTGCAGCATAGCGGTCCCACCCGCTCCCGACCCCCTCCAGCAATGATCCGCCCACCCCCTCCCTCCTAACCCTCCAAAGCCGCAAACTTAGCCGCATAGCATCCCACCTGCTCTCGCCCCCCCTCCAGCAATGATCCGCCCACCTGCCTCCCTCATAACCCTCCCACGCCACCAACTTAGCCACATAGTGGTCCCACCCGCTCCCCTCCAGCGATGATCTGCCCACCCAACTCCCTCCTAACCCACCCACGTAAGCCCTTGCGGCCTTTCTCGCGCAGACACTACTGAGCCTCACAGCATGCGCGCAGTCCCCTTCTGATCGCCGGACCCTGTTTCTTACGTACCTGGCCTTTTTTAATATAGGATGACACAATTAGATGCACTGATAGAAGTGTAATCTTTATAATAGAGTGTAGCTGTAAAAAACAATACATAGGCCAAACCTCGAAAACTTTACGTGAAAGGATAAGAGAACATCTATGTATTATAGAAAACGGGAACAAAGAAACCCATCTATATAAACATTTTAGCGAAGTACATCAGAATAGATTAAAAGACCTATCATTTGCAGTTAAACATGAATGGAGGGTGATAACTCTGAGAATAAGCTTTTAAAAAAAGAAGCAGAATATATTTATAAAATAAAAACACTATTTCCAGCAGGACTAAACTCTGAATTAGATGTTGTCCCTTTTATCAATGAATAACTAAAAGTAGATAGCTGAACATATCCATATAGAATACATTTAATAGCATTTCCTTGTATGTTTCCTGTAATTTGTACAGTAAATGTCAGAATTCATAAGAATAACAAAAGAACGAGAAGAAAGGATGGAAATAGTTTAAAAAGTGTGTTAGAAAGAAAGTCTATCAGAAAGATTAAAAAAAAAAAAAAAAAAAAGATATACTAAAAGAATTCTGAAGTGAACAAGAATAGATGCATTAAATGTCTTAAATCAAAACTGGGGAAAAGCAAACCGAAGATTATTATAAACTTTAAAGTAAGAAAATACCACCTTAAAGGGACAGTCAAGACAAAAATTGTTATTGTTTAAAAAGTTAGATAACGCCTTTACTACCCATTCCCCAGCTTTGCACAACAAACATTGTTATATTAATAGACTTTATAACATTTAAACCTCTAACTGTCTGCCTGTTTCTAAGCCACTACCGACAACCTCTTATCACATGCTTTTTTATTAGCTTTTCACAACAGGAGACTGCTAGTTCATGTGGGCCATATAGATAACATTGTGCTCACACCCGTGGGTTCTGCATAACACAGCTAAAATGCAAGTCAATAGATAATAAATAAATAAATAGTCATGTGATCAGGGGGCTGTCAAAAGAGGCTTAGATACAAGGTAATCACAGAGGTAAAACGTATATTAATATAACTGTGTAGGTTATGCAAAACTGGGGAATGGGTAATAAAGGGATTATCTGTCTTTTTAAACAATAACAGTTTTATTAGTTGACTGTCCCTTTAAATGGAAATACTGATCCTGTAAAATCATATCACAGACTAGTCGATACTGATACAACCTTTAAGAAAGCAGAACCTCATTTTGGAATAGAACCAATCAAATACAAGTATAAGGTTTAAAAGACATAATAGATTCTAGCTTCACCTTATCTTGAGGAAGCCCCTTCTGGGTGAAACGCGTTGATTTAGAGAAGCTGTTTACAAGTTTACAGATACCACAGAAACAAGGTGCTTGGATTTACTATTCCCTTCACTTTAACGGATGAGATATGGAGTCATAGAAATAGCGCGGCCATCTAGTGTTCTTGAAAACGGATAACATTTTTGCAAAACTGCTGCAATGTAGTGCTCCAGACACGTGCACGCTCCTGAGCTTAAAGTGAATGTCATGTTTGATGAATCAGTGCCCGGTTTTTAGCAGTGAGCAGGGGACGCACTTTAAAAATTAAAAACTGCAACCAATATAAATGACATTAACATTGTTTTCTGCGTATAGCATCTTACAATCACCTACATTTTCTAATGCATTTTTTTCTATTAGGGCTAATTGTATTTTGAGTGTTTTAAGAAAAAATCCCCATTGTTTAGTTTGCAAGAAAAAAGGTATGAGATATTTAATGCGAAAATCTTTACCGAATTCCGCTGGATAAGAGAGACAATTTCATATACGCCCCTGAAACGCCCATATTCAGCCCATTTTACAAAAAAAACAACAATTACACTTTGTATTTTGTACTTATAAGAACAACTTTCTGAGCATTCAGTGCACTTAAATTGTGATTTACACTGTTAATATTTAATACGATTTATTCCTGTGTAATTTACATACACATTTTTCGTTTTTGATGAAGAATTTTGTTATGATTTTTGATGCACCTTAACAATTCATTTTTTTCTGCATATTTTTGTGTGAATGGTTCAATTATTCATTTTGTCAGATATTTAAATTACAAATTTTATTGTTCAGTTTTATACTTTATGCATCTGCTTCCAATTCGAAAATGCAGTATACGCCCCTTAGCGAGACACCCTGCTTTCAGGGTAAAAAGAAGCTTTAGATAATTTCACCAGGGAAATAGATGTACTGGTGAGTATTCCTTAATAATCTCACCAGCCCAGAGACCTTTATATCATTGGGCCCTATGTCCTGCTTTAGGATCTACAATTTGTCGCAGCTCCCAGGCAGGAGAGGGTTAAACACAGTTAACAAAAATTAATGCAAAATTGATATTCACTAAAAAATGAAAGAATTTTCTCCCTTTATTCAACAAAAAGCTATCATCAAATTACATTTAAACATCAGAACACAAGTACACGACAGTTCAAATGACCCTAGAATACCATTCATTTCACTCCAATCATTGTAAAATAAACACCATAAACTATTATAATTGGTTTATTTGCAACCAAATACATTTTTAATAATTTCAACAAAAATCTTATTGAATGCAGCCTTGAAAGTGCATAGATACCTTCTTGTGGAGAAATAGGGATGGAATAGGCATCTTGTAAGGGCAAAACATGTTTTATTTAATTAAATACATTACGTTTCCATGACAACTACTACCAGGGAATGTTCTAATAGCATACAACCATATTTATTTTTTCAGGCATTTAAATGTCACAGAACATGTGAAACTTCTAACAACGGCCCTATGGGAAAAAATTAATGACATTTCAAACCAAGAACATGAAAAGGGGGTGCTACCTTCAACATTTCTTTGTTCCAATTAGCAAATTTTGAAGAACAGATTCGTCCAAGACATATCACGAGGGCCACAATATTTTAGGCCTCTAATGCTAAACCCCACTCACATCAAACGGAACATTCTATAAGATTCTATAAATTCACCACCTAGATAAGATTATCTAAATGACTGGAATGTAAAACAAGCGCCCACCCTGGATTCTCAAAAGGAATTTTATAGCAGGATAGGGATGCCAGATTCTTCTGCAAACATTCTGGACAATCTGTAAGTGATAGATGAGGTTAGTCAAGGACTGTAAAAGAATCCAAAAATGACAGCAACACACATAAGTCTATGATGAGCCTTTTTGGTTATTATCTACTGTCAAATTCTGTTTCTACGTTTCCCCAAAGCTACACCTTATATATTTTTCACAAGTGAGCAGTAATATTATCCCCTAGGCAGCCAGTAATAGACAAATCAATGATTGTCCCTCTGTGACTGTCAGTATCATGCAGAGTCGCTATTTGACCCTCACCTGCTTCAGTGAGACACACAGAGCAGAGGTTTTACTCCAGTGTCTTTATGGAACACACAAAAAAACATTGTTTTAACATCCATGTAACTGTCAGTAACACATAAAACATTATTTTCCCCTCTTTGGCTGCCAATAATACAAAATACTCTATGTGTAGCGCATTTGTCCTTTTGTGAGGGCCATATTTGTAATACTTAGAGGTATTGGGCATTAATAAAGGGCTACATTTTACATCAATACCTGGGAATGAATGCAGAGCTACCCCCCAATATCTGTGCACAAATGTAAGGCATCCCTCACTCACAATCCTGGGTACTAATGTAGGGCATCCCTCACTCACAATCCTGGGTACTAATGCAGGGCATCCCTCACTCACAATCCTGGGTACTAATGCAGGGCATACCTCACTCACAATCCTGGGTACTAATGCAGAACATCCCTCACTCACAATCCTGGGTACTAATGCAGGGCATCCCTCACTCACAATCCTGGGTACTAATGCAGGGCATGCCTCACTCACAATCCTGGGTACTAATTCAGAACATCCCTCACTCACAATCCTGGGTACAAATGCAGGGCATCCCTCACTCACAATCCTAGGTACAAATGCAGGGCATCCCTCACTCACAATCCTGGGTACTAATGCAGGGCATCCCTCACTCACAATCCTGGGTACTAATGCAGGGCATCCCTCACTCACAATCCTAGGTACTAATGCAGAGCATCCCTCACTCACAATCCTAGGTACTAATGCAGAGCACCCCTCACTCACAATCCTAGGTACAAATGCAAGGCATCCCTCACTCACAATCCTAGGTACAAATGCAGGGCATCCCTCACTCACAATCCTAGGTACTAATGCAGGGTACCATTGCAGGGAATCCCTCACTCACAATTCTGGGTATAAATGCAGGGCATCCCTCGCTCACAATCCTGGGTACTAATGCAGGGCATCCCAAAATCACAATCCTGGGTACTAATGCAGGGCATCCCTCACTCACAATCCTAGGTACAAATGCAGGGCATCCCTCACTCACAATCCTGGGGACTAATGCAGGGCATCCCTCACTCACAATCCTGGGGACTAATGCAGGGCATCCCTCACTCACAATCCTGGGTACTAATGCAGGGCATCCCTCACTCACAATCCTGGGTATTAATGGAGGGCATCCCTCACTCACAATCCTAAGTACAAATGCAGGGCATCCCTCACTAACAATCCTAGGTACTAATGCAGAACATACCTCACTCACAACCCTGGGTACCATTGCAGGGCATCCCTCACTCACAATTCTGGGTATAAATGCAGGGTATCCCTCACTCACAATCCTGGGTACTAATGCAGGGCATCCCTCACTAACAATCCTAGGTACTAATGCAGAACATACCTCACTCACAACCCTGGGTACCATTGCAGGGCATCCCTCACTCACAATTCTGGGTATCAATGCAGGGTCTCTCTCACTCACAATCCTGGGTACTAATGCAGGGCATCGCTCACTCACAACCCTGGGTACTACTGCAGGGCATCCCTCACTCACAATCCTAGGTACAAATGCAGGGCATCCCTCACTCACAATCCTGGGGACTAATGCAGGGCATCCCTCCCTCACAATCCTGGGTACTAATGCAGGGCATCCCTCACTCACAATCCTGGGTACTAATGCAGGGCATCCCTCACTCACAATCCTAGGTACAAATGCAGGGCATCCCTCACTCACAATCCTGGGTACTAATGCAGGGCATCCCTCACTCACAATCCTGGGTACTAATGCAGGGCATCCCTCACTCACAATCCTAGGTACTAATGCAGAGCATCCCTCACTCACAATCCTAGGTACTAATGCAGAGCACCCCTCACTCACAATCCTAGGTACAAATGCAAGGCATCCCTCACTCACAATCCTAGGTACAAATGCAGGGCATCCCTCACTCACAATCCTAGGTACTAATGCAGGGTACCATTGCAGGGAATCCCTCACTCACAATCCTGGGTATAAATGCAGGGCATCCCTCACTCACAATCCTGGGTACTAATGCAGGGCATCCCAAAATCACAATCCTGGGTACTAATGCAGGGCATCCCTCACTCACAATCCTAGGTACAAATGCAGGGCATCCCTCACTCACAATCCTGGGGACTAATGCAGGGCATCCCTCACTCACAATCCTGGGGACTAATGCAGGGCATCCCTCACTCACAATCCTGGGTACTAATGCAGGGCATCCCTCACTCACAATCCTGGGTATTAATGGAGGGCATCCCTCACTCACAATCCTAATACAAATGCAGGGCATCCCTCACTAACAATCCTAGGTACTAATGCAGAACATACCTCACTCACAACCCTGGGTACCATTGCAGGGCATCCCTCACTCACAATTCTGGGTATAAATGCAGGGTATCCCTCACTCACAATCCTGGGTACTAATGCAGGGCATCCCTCACTAACAATCCTAGGTACTAATGCAGAACATACCTCACTCACAACCCTGGGTACCATTGCAGGGCATCCCTCACTCACAATTCTGGGTATCAATGCAGGGTCTCTCTCACTCACAATCCTGGGTACTAATGCAAGGCATCGCTCACTCACAATCCTGGGTACTACTGCAGGGCATCCCTCACTCACAATCCTAGGTACAAATGCAGGGCATCCCTCACTCACAATCCTGGGGACTAATGCAGGGCATCCCTCCCTCACAATCCTGGGTACTAATGCAGGGCATCCCTCACTCACAATCCTGGGTACTAATGCAGGGCATCCCTCACTCACAATCCTAGGTACTAATGCAGAGCATCCCTCACTCACAATCCTGGGCATCTCTCACTCACAATCCTAGGTACAAATGCAGGGCATCCCTCACTCACAATTCTAGGAACTAATACAGAGCATCCCTCACTCACAATCCTGGGTACCACTGCAGGGTATCTCTCACTCACAATTCTGGGTACCACTGCAGGGCATCCCTCACTCACAATTCTGGGTACAAATGCAGGGCATTCCTCACTCACAATCCTAGGTACAAATGTAAGGCATCGCTCACTCACAATCCTAGGTACAAATGCAGGCATCACTCATTCACAATTCTGGGTACTAATGCAGGGCATCCCTCACTCACAATCCTGGGTACTAATGCAGGGCATCCCTCACTCACAATCCTGGGTACTAATGCAGGGCATCCCTCACTCAAATCCTGGGTACTAATGCAGGACATCCCTCATTCACAATCCTGGGTACTAATGCAGGGCATCCCTCACTCACAATCCTGGGTACTAATGCAGGGCATCCCTCACTCACAATCCTAGGTACAAATGCAGGGCATCCCTCACTCACAATCCTGGGTACAAATGCAGGGCATCCCTCACTCACAATCCTGGGTACTAATGCAGGGCATCCCTCACTCACAATCCTGGGTACTAATGCAGGGTATCTCTCACTCACAATCCTAGGTACTAATGCAGGGCATCCCTCACTCACAATCCTGGGTAACACTGCAGGGCATCCATCACTCACAATCCTGGGTACTAATGCAGGGCATCCATCACTCACAATCCTGGGTACTAATGCAGGGCATGCCTCACTCACAATCCTAGGTACTAATGCAGAGCATCCCTCACTCACAATCCTGGGTACTACTGCAGGGCATCCCTCACTCACAATCCTAGGTACTAATGCAGAGCATCCCTCACTCATAATCCTGGGTACTAATGCAGGGCATCCCTCACTCACAATCCTGGGTAACACTGCAGGGCATCCATAACTCACAATCCTGGGTACTAATGCAGGGCATCCATCACTCACAATCCTGGGTACTAATGCAGGGCATGCCTCACTCACAATCCTAGGTACTAATGCAGAGCATCCCTCACTCACAATCCTGGGTACTACTGCAGGGCATCCCTCACTCACAATCCTAGGTACAAATGCAGGGCATCCCTCACTCACAATCCTAGGTACAAATGCAGGGCATCCCTCACTCACAATCAGCAACAGAATAATAATAACAATATACATCAGCAACAGAATAATAATAACAATATACAGCAGCAACATATTAATAATAACAATATACATCAGCAACAGATTAATAATAACAGTATACACCAGCAACAGAATAATAATAATAACAATATACATCAGCAACAGAATAATAATAACAATATACATCAGCAACAGAATAATAATAACAATATACATCAGCAACATATTAATAATAACAATATACAGCAGCAACAGAATAATAATAACAATATACATCAGCAACAGATTAATAATAACAATATACACCAGCAACAGAATAATAATAACAATATACATCAGCAACAGATTAATAATAACAATATACAGCAGTAACAGATTAATAATAACAATATACAGCAGTAACAGAATAATAATAACAGTATACAGCAGCAACAGATTAATAATAACAATATACATCAGCAACAGAATAATAATAACAATATACAGCAGCAACAGAATAATAATAACAATATACAGCAGTAACAGATTAATAATAACAATATACAGCAGTAACAGAATAATAATAACAATATACATCAGCAACAGATTAATAATAACAATATACAGCAGTAACAGAATAATAATAACAATATACAGCAGCAACAGAATAATAATAGCAATATACAGCAGTAACAGAATAATAATAACAATATACAGCAGCAACAGAATAATAATAACAATATACAGCAGCAACAGAATAATAATAACAATATACACCAGCAACAGAATAATAATAACAATATACATCAGCAACAGATTAATAATAACAATATACAGCAGTAACAGAATAATAATAACAATATACAGCAGCAACAGATTAATAATAACAATATACAGCAGTAACAGAATAATAATAACAATATACAGCAGCAACAGAATAATAATAACAATATACAGCAGCAACAGAATAATAATAACAATATACATCAGCAACATATTAATAATAACAATATACATCAGCAACAGATTAATAATAACAATATACAGCAGCAACAGAATAATAATAACAATATACATCAGCAACAGAGTAATAATAACAATATACAGGGAGTGCAGAATTATTAGGCAAGTTGTATTTTTGAGGATTAATTTTATTATTGAACAACAACCATGTTCTCAATGAACCCAAAAAACTCATTAATATCAAAGCTGAATATTTTTGGAAGTAGTTTTTAGTTTGTTTTTAGTTTTAGCTATTTTAGGGGGATATCTGTGTGTGCAGGTGACTATTACTGTGCATAATTATTAGGCAACTTAACAAAAAACAAATATATAACAATTTCAATTATTTATTTTTACCAGTGAAACCAATATAACATCTCAACATTCACAAATATACATTTCTGACATTCAAAAACAAAAACAAATCAGTGACCAATATAGCCACCTTTCTTTGCAAGGACACTCAAAAGCCTGCCATCCATGGATTCTGTCAGTGTTTTGATCTGTTCACCATCAACATTGCGTGCGGCAGCAACCACAGCCTCCCAGACACTGTTCAGAGAGGTGTACTGTTTTCCCTCCTTGTAAATCTCACATTTGATGATGGACCACAGGTTCTCAATGGGGTTCAGATCAGGTGAACAAGGAGGCCATGTCATTAGATTTTCTTCTTTTATACCCTTTTTTGCCAGCCACGCTGTGGAGTACTTGGACGCGTGTGATGGAGCATTGTCCTGCATGAAAATCATGTTTTTCTTGAAGGACGCAGACTTCTTCCTGTACCACTGCTTGAAGAAGGTGTCTTCCAGAAACTGGCAGTAGGACTGGGAGTTGAGCTTGACTCCATCCTCAACCCGCAAAGGCCCCACAAGCTCATCTTTGATGATACCAGCCCAAACCAGTACTCCACCTTGCTGGCGTCTGAGTCGGACTGGAGCTCTCTGCCCTTTACCAATCCAGCCACTGGCCCATCCATCTGGCCCATCAAGACTCACTCTCATTTCATCAGTCCATAAAACCTTAGAAAAATCAGTCTTGAGATATTTCTTGGCCCAGTCTTGACGTTTCAGCTTGTGTGTCTTGTTCAGTGGTGGTCGTCTTTCAGCCTTTCTTACCTTGGCCATGTCTCTGAGTATTGCACACCTTGTGCTTTTGGGCACTCCAGTGATGTTGCAGCTCTGAAATATGGCCAAACTGGTGGCAAGTGGCATCTTGGCAGCTGCACGCTTGACTTTTCTCAGTTCATGGGCAGTTATTTTGCGCCTTGGTTTTTCCACATGCTTCTAGCGACCCTGTTGACTATTTTGAATGAAACGCTTGATTGTTCGAAGATCACGCTTCAGAAGCTTTGCAATTTTAAGAGTTCTGCATCCCTCTGCAAGATATCTCACTATTTTTGACTTTTCTGAGCCTGTCAAGTCCTTCTTTTGACCCATTTTGCCAAAGGAAAGGAAGTTGCCTAATAATTATGCACACCTGATATAGGGTGTTGATGTCATTAGACCACACCCCTTCTCATTACAGAGATGCACATCACCTAACATGCTTAATTGGTAGTAGGCTTTCGAGCCTATACAGCTTGGAGTAAGACAACATGCCTTAAAGAGGATGATGTGATCAAAATACTCATTTGCCTAATAATTCTGCACTCCCTGTACATCAGCAACAGATTAAAGGAACACTGAACCCAATTTTCTTCTTTATTGATTCAGATAGAGCATGACATTTTAAGCAACTTTCTAATTTACTTCTATTATCAATTTTTCTTCGTTCTCTTGCTATCTTTATTTTAAAAGCAGGAATGTAAATCTTAGCAGCCAGCCCATTTTAGGTTCAGCACCATGGATAGCACTTGCTTATTGGAGGATTACATTTACCCAGCAATAAGCAAGCATAACCCAGGTTCTCAACCAAAAATGGGCCGGCTCCTATGCCTCATATTCCTGCTTTGTAAATAAAGATAGCAAGAGAACGAAGAGAAATTGATAATAAGAGTAAATTAGAAAGTTGCTTAAAATTGCACGCTCTATCTGAATCATGAAAGAAAAAATTTGGGTTTAGTGTCCCTTTAATAATAAAAATATACATCAGCAACAGATTAATAATAACAATATACATCAGCAACATATTAATAATAACAATATACATCAGCAACAGAATAATAATAACAATATACATCAGTAACAGAATAATAACAATAACAATATACAGCAGCAACATAATAATAATAACAGTATACACCAGCAACAGAATAATAATAACAATATACATCAGCAACAGATTAATAATAACAATATACATCAGCAACAGAATAATAATAACAATATACATCAGTAACATATTAATTATAACAATATACAGCAGCAACAGATTAATAATAACAATATAAATCAGCAACAGATTAATAATAACAATATACATCAGCAACAGATTAATAACAACAATATACATCAGCAACAGATTAATAATAACAGTATACATCAACAACAGAATAATAATAGCAATATACACCAGCAACAGAATAATAATAACAGTATACATCAGAAACAGAATAATAATAGCAATATACAGCAGCAACAGATTAATAATAACAGTATACATCAGCAACAGATTAATAATAACAATATACATCAGCAACAGATTAATAATAACAGTATACATCAACAGAATAATAATAACAATATACACCAGCAACAGAATAATAATAACAATATACAGCAGCAACAGATTAATAATAACAGTATACATCAGCAACAGAATAATAATAACAATATACATCAGCAACAGAATAATAATAACAGTATACATCAGTAACAGAATAATAACAATAACAATATACAGGAGCAACAGATTAATAATAATAGTATACATCAGCAACAGATTAATAATAACAGTATACACCAGCAACAGAATAATAATAACAATATACATCAGCAACAGATTAAAAATAACAATATACATCAGCAACAGAATAATAATAACAATATACATCAGCAACAGATTAATAATAACAATATACAGCAGCAACAGAATAATAATAACAATATACATCAGCAACAGAATAATAATAATATACAGCAGCAACAGATTAATAATAACTGTATACACCAGCAACAGAATAATAATAACAATATACATCAGCAACAGAATAATAATAACAATATACAGCAGCAACAGAATAATAATAACAATATACATCAGCAACAGAATAATAATAACAATATACATCAGCAACAGAATAATAATAACAATATACATCAGCAACAGATTAATAATAATAATATACATCAGCAACAGAATAATAATAACAATATACATCAGCAACAGATTAATAATAACAGTATACACCAGCAACAGAATAATAATAACAATATACATCAGCAACAGAATAATAATAACAATATACAGCAGCAACAGATTAATAATAACAGTATACATCAGCAACAGAATAATAACAACAATATACATCAGCAACAGAATAATAATAACAGTATACACCAGCAACAGAATAATAATAACAATATACATCAGCAACAGAATAATAATAACAATATACATCAGCAACAGAATAATAATAACAGTATACATCAGCAACAGATTAATAATAATAGTATACATAAGCAACAGAATAATAATAACAATATACATCAGCAACAGAATAATAATAACAATATACATCAGCAACATATTAATAATAACAATATACAGCAGCAACAGAATAATAATAACAATATACAGCAGCAACAGATTAATAATAACAATATACATCAACAACAGAATAATAATAACAATATACACCAGCAACAGATTAATAATAACAGTATACACCAGCAACAGATTAATAATAACAGTATACATCAGCAACAGAATAATAATAACAATATACATCAGCAACAGAATAATAATAACAATATACAGCAGTAACAGAATAATAACAATAACAATATACATCAGCAACAGAATAATAATAACAATATAAAGCAGCAACAGAATAATAATAACAATATACAGCAGCAACATATTAATAATAACAATATACAGCAGCAACAGATTAATAATAACAATATACATCAACAACAGATTAATAATAACAATATACAGCAGCAACAGATTAATAATAATAGTATACATCAACAACAGATTTATAATAATAGTATACATCAGCAACAGATTAATAATAGCAGTATACAGCAGCAACAGATTAATAATAACAATTTACAGCAGCAACAGATTAATAATAACAATATACAGCAGTAACAGAATAATAACAATAACAATATACATCAGCAACAGATTAATAATAACAATATACATCAGCAACAGAATAATAATAACAATAACAATATACAGCAGCAACAGATTAATAATAACAATATACAGCAGCAACAGATTAATAATAATAACAATATACATCAACAACAGAATAATAATAACAGTATACATCAGTAACAGAATAATAATAACAATATACAGCAGCAACAGAATAATAATAACAATATACATCAGCAACAGAATAATAATAACAATATACATCAGCAACAGATTAATAATAACAATATACAGCAGCAACAGAATAATAATAACAATATACTGCAACAACAGAATAATAATAACAATATACATCAGCAACATATTAGTAATAACAATATACATCAGCAACAGAATAATAATAACAATATACAGCAGCAACAGATTAATAATAACAATATACATCAGCAACAGAATAATAATAACAATGTACAGCAGCAACAGATTAATAATAACAATATACACCAGCAACAGAATAATAATAACAATATACAGCAGCAACAGATTAATAATAACAATATACAGCAGCAACAGATTAATAATAACAATATACATCAGCAACAGAATAATAATAACAATGTACAGCAGCAACAGATTAATAATAACAATATACACCAGCAACAGAATAATAATAACAATATACATGAGCAACAGATTAATAATAACAATATACACCAGCAACAGAATAATAATAACAATATACAGCAGCAACAGAATAATAATAACAATATACAGCAGCAACAGAATAATAATAACAGTATACACCAGCAACAGAATAATAATAACAATATACAGCAGCAACAGATTAATAATAACAATATACAGCAGCAACAGATTAATAATAACAATGTACAGCAGCAACAGAATAATAATAACAATATACAGCAGCAACAGATTAATAATAACAGTATACAGCAGCAACAGATTAATAATAACAATATACAGCAGCAACAGATTAATAATAATAGTATACATCAACAACAGATTAATAATAACAATATACAGCAGCAACAGATTAATAATAATAGTATACATCAGCAACAGATTAATAATAACAGTATACAGCAGCAACAGATTAATAATAATAGTATACATCAACAACAGATTAATAATAACAATATACAGCAGCAACAGATTAATAATAATAGTATACATCAACAACAGATTTATAATAATAGTATACATCAGCAACAGATTAATAATAGCAGTATACAGCAGCAACAGATTAATAATAACAATTTACAGCAGCAACAGATTAATAATAACAATATACAGCAGTAACAGAATAATAACAATAACAATATACATCAGCAACAGATTAATAATAACAATATACATCAGCAACAGAATAATAATAACAATAACAATATACAGCAGCAACAGATTAATAATAACAATATACAGCAGCAACAGATTAATAATAATAACAATATACATCAACAACAGAATAATAATAACAGTATACATCAGCAACAGAATAATAATAACAATATACAGCAGCAACAGAATAATAATAACAATATACATCAGCAACAGAATAATAATAACAATATACATCAGCAACAGATTAATAATAACAATATACAGCAGCAACAGAATAATAATAACAATATACTGCAACAACAGAATAATAATAACAATATACATCAGCAACATATTAGTAATAACAATATACATCAGCAACAGAATAATAATAACAATATACAGCAGCAACAGATTAATAATAACAATATACATCAGCAACAGAATAATAATAACAATGTACAGCAGCAACAGATTAATAATAACAATATACACCAGCAACAGAATAATAATAACAATATACAGCAGCAACAGATTAATAATAACAATATACAGCAGCAACAGATTAATAATAACAATATACATCAGCAACAGAATAATAATAACAATGTACAGCAGCAACAGATTAATAATAACAATATACACCAGCAACAGAATAATAATAACAATATACATGAGCAACAGATTAATAATAACAATATACACCAGCAACAGAATAATAATAACAATATACAGCAGCAACAGAATAATAATAACAATATAGAGCAGCAACAGAATAATAATAACAGTATACACCAGCAACAGAATAATAATAACAATATACAGCAGCAACAGATTAATAATAACAATATACAGCAGCAACAGATTAATAATAACAATGTACAGCAGCAACAGAATAATAATAACAATATACAGCAGCAACAGATTAATAATAACAATATACACCAGCAACAGAATAATAATAACAATATACAGCAGCAACAGATTAATAATAACAATGTACAGCAGCAACAGATTAATAATAACAATATACACCAGCAACAGAATAATAATAACAATATACAGCAGCAACAGATTAATAATAACAATATACAGCAGCAACAGATTAATAATAACAGTATACATCAGCAACAGATTAATAATAACAATATACACCAGCAACAGAATAATAATAACAATATACATCAGGAACAGATTAATAATAACAGTATACACCAGCAACAGAATAATAATAACAATGTACAGCAGCAACAGATTAATAATAACAATATACACCAGCAACAGAATAATAATAACAATATACAGCAGCAACAGATTAATAATAACAATATACACCAGCAACAGAATAATAATAACAATATACAGCAGCAACAGAATAATAATAACAATATACAGCAGCAACAGAATAAAAATAACAATATACAGCAGCAACAGATTAATAATAACAATATACATCAGCAACAGAATAATAATAACAATATACAGCAGTAACAGAATAAAAATAACAATATACAGCAGCAACAGATTAATAATAACAATATACATCAGCAACAGAATAATAATAACAATACACATCAGCAACAGAATAATAATAACAATATACATCAGCAACAGAATAATAATAACAATATACAGCAGCAACAGAATAATAATAACAATATACAGCAGCAACAGAATAATAATAACAATATACATCAGCAACAGAATAATAATAACAATATACATCAGCAACAGATTAATAATAACAATATACAGCAGCAACAGAATAATAATAACAATATACAGCAGCAACAGAATAATAATAACAATATACATCAGCAACAGAATAATAATAACAATATACATCAGCAACAGATTAATAATAACAATATACATCAGCAACAGAATAATATTATATGGCTAGACAGATGAATGGGTGAGAATAAACTTGTAGTAGGCAGGTAAATGATAGTACTAGGTGAATGGACGGTACAGACTACAGATACGACACAAATGTTACATTTCCTATACATAGCAGCTAAAATAACAAGTTATTGGAAGCACTTAAGGAAACATTATTTCAGCACAGTGTCCCTTTAATGGTCAGTAAGCACCTAGTAATTACATTTCTGTTGTGTTGCTAAAAAATAACATATCAGCTAAATCCAATTGGTTCTAAAACAAATTACTTTTTACTGCAATTATTTTAAAATAATCAAACTCTACCATTTGCCTTATTTGTAGGAGCCAATCTGGGCTTTAATCCACAGACAAGGCGAGTAACTGTCATTATGGCTGTATTAAATCATTGTTTTACAGCTGCTATCAGAAGAAGACAGATACAAAATATGTAGCATGGTTAGCCTTGAGAAGGTAGTTGGTGTATTTCCAGTTCTGAGAATTAGAAAATCTTCAATGTTTTCAGTGCTAAATTACATGAAATGGGCAAACAATATGTAAGTACACAGCAGAATAGTTTTATTACACATACTAAATATTTCTTATAAAAATCTCAAGATGTGTACTGACCCTTTAAAGGGTCGTTATACCTAAATGTTTTTTTTTTCATGAATCAGGTAGAGCCATTTTAAATAAGTTTCCAATTTATTTCTATTATCTAATTTGTTTCATTCTCTTTATTTCCATTTTTGAAAAGTATACCTGGGTAGACTCAGAAGCTGCTGATTGTTGGCGGTACATATATACCTCTCAATGATTTTCAGCTAGCTCCCAGTAGTGCATTACTGCTCCTTCAACAAAGGATACCAAGAGAATGAAGCATATTAGATGATAGAATTAATTGGAAAGTTGTTTAAAAATTGTTTTCTCTGTCTGAATCATGAAAGTAAAATTTTGAGTTTCATGTCCCTTTAAGGAGAGCTTGTATTGAATAATCGATTGCAGAGGAAGGTGGCCGCGAGTCGCATTTAGGCTCTTTCCGGAGACGGATTTCGTCTTTGGTCAACACCAAGATCTGGATTTCTACAGATGGATCTAATTGTGCTGCACTTTCGCAAAAATAAATTTGGCTACGAAAAAGACTAATGGTGCGAGCGACGCCTTTTTCTGTATTCAGGTGATAATGAACCCTTTGAATACCGATGCCTAATCTGTATCACAAAGGAATATTTTTGCGAGACCTGTACTTTGGTGCCTCTCAGTGGCTGGAATAGAAAATAAAACAAGCTGACCCTCGCTATTTCCTTTGTACACTATAACTAGGCTGACCATATTGCCGCTTTAAAAAGGGACACATATGAAAAATACATATGTCAGGGCTGTTTAAAGAAATGTTTTGTATAAGAACCCTGACATATGTATTTTTCATATGTGTCCCTTTTTAAAGCAGCAATATGGTCACCCTAACTATAACCAATAAATGTGTCAGAAAGAGCAGACCCATGTCATGCACCAGGTATATGTAACAAATGTTTTAAAATGGTTGCTGTACTGACAGCCTATTTAATGCTTTTGTCCCAGCTTTTGGGTGAAGAAAAATAAAGCCATAAAGGAAGCAACTTAAATAGCTGTAAAAGTAGTGTATGCTATTTTATTTTAAAACCTGCAAATATGAAACATCTATGACCATACACTGCTTTAGAGAATACTAAAGTAATTTTATAGATGCATAATATAGATAGATAAATAG
Organism: Bombina bombina; assembly: GCF_027579735.1. NCBI lineage: Eukaryota > Metazoa > Chordata > Amphibia > Anura > Bombinatoridae > Bombina > Bombina bombina. The sequence continues at coordinate 25,117,097 of NC_069508.1, forward strand.
ATAGATGATAGAGATATATAGATAGATCGGCGGTTCCCAAACTCTGGGGG